>NW_028270141.1:161543958-161804557 GCF_037043375.1 Chiloscyllium plagiosum | reverse complement strand
CTCCCCCCACACTCTGATCCTCCCCCTCCCACCCACACTCTGATCCTCCCCCTCCCCCCCCACACTCTGATCCTCCCCCTCCCCCCCATACTCTGATCCTCCCCTCCCCCACACTCTGATCCTCCCCCTCCCCCCCATACTCTGATCCTCCCCCTCCCCCCCATACTCTGATCCTCCCCTCCCCCATACTCTGATCCTCCCCTCCCCCACACTCTGATCCTCCCCTCCCCCCCACACTCTGATCCTCCCCTCCCCCCACACTCTGATCCGCCCCTCCCCCCACACTCTGATCCGCCCCTCCCCCCACACTCTGATCCGCCCCTCCCCCCACACTCTGATCCGCCCCTCCCCCCACACTCTGATCCTCCCCTCCCCCCTACACTCTGATCCTCCACTTCCCCCACACTCTGATCCTCCCCCTCCCCCCCCATACACTGATCCTCCCCCCCCCACACTCTGATCCTCCCCCTCACCCCCCCACACTCTGATCCTCCCCCTCCCCCACACTTTGATCCTCCCCCTCCCCCCCACTCTGATCCTCCTCATCCCCCCACACTCTGATCCTCCACCTCCCCCACACTCTGATCCTCCCCCCCACACTCTGATCCTCCCCCCCACACTCTGATCCTCCCCCCCCCACACTCTGATCCTCCCCTCCCCCCCACACTCTAATCCTCCCCTCACCCCCCACACTCTGATCCTCCACCCCACACTCTGACCCTCCCCCTCCCTCACGCTCTGATCGTCCCCCTCCCTGACGCTCTGATCCTCCCCCTCGCCGACACTCTGATCGTCCCCCTCCCCCACGCTCTGATCCTCCCCCTCCCCCACGCTCTGATCCTCCCCCTCCCCCACGCTCTGATCCTCCCCCTCCCCCACGCTCTGATCCTCCCCCTCCCACACGCTCTGATCCTCCCCCTCCCCCATGCTCTGAACCTCCCCCACGCTCTGATCCTCCCCCTCCCCCCCACGCTCTGATCCTTCCCCTCCCCCGATCCTCCCCCACACTCTGATCCTCTCCTCCCCCACACTCTGATCCTCTCCTCCCCCACACTCTGATCCTCACCCTCCCCCACACTCTGATCCTCCCCCTCCCCACACTCTGATCGTCCCCCTCCCCCACACTCTGATCCTCCCCCACGTCCCCACGCTCTGATTCTCCCCCCCCCCCACGCTCCGATCCTCCCCCTCGCCCCCACGCTCTGATCCTCCCCCTCCCCCCCCATACACTGATCCTCCCCCCCACACTCTGATCCTCCCCCTCACCCCCCCACACTCTGATCCTCCCCCTCCCCCACACTTTGATCCTCCCCCTCCCCCCCACTCTGATCCTCCTCATCCCCCCACACTCTGATCCTCCACCTCCCCCACACTCTGATCCTCCCCCCCACACTCTGATCCTCCCCCCCACACTCTGATCCTCCCCCCCACACTCTGATCCTCCCCCCCACACTCTGATCCTCCCCCCCACACTCTGATCCTCCCCCCCCACCCACACTCTGATCCTCCCCTCCCCCCCACACTCTAATCCTCCCCTCACCCCCCACACTCTGATCCTCCACCCCACACTCTGACCCTCCCCCTCCCTCACGCTCTGATCGTCCACCTCCCTGACGCTCTGATCCTCCCCCTCGCCGACACTCTGATCCTCCCCCTCCCCCACGCTCTGATCCTCCCCCTCCCCCACGCTCTGATCCTCCCCCTCCCACACGCTCTGATCCTCCCCCTCCCCCATGCTCTGAACCTCCCCCTCCCCCACGCTCTGATCCTCCCCCTCTCCCACGCTCTGATCCTCCCCCTCTCCCACGCTCTGATCCTCCCCCTCCCACACGCTCTGATCCTCCCCCTCCCCCCACGCTCTGATCCTCCCCCTCCCCCCACGCTCTGATCCTTCCCCTCCCCCCGATCCTCCCCCACACTCTGATCCTCTCCTCCCCCACACTCTGATCCTCTCCTCCCCCACACTCTGATCCTCACCCTCCCCCACACTCTGATCCTCCCCCTCCCCACACTCTGATCGTCCCCCTCCCCCACGCTCTGATCCTCCCACCCCACCCCACGCTCTGATTCTCCCCCCCCCCCCCCCCACGCTCCGATCCTCCCCCTCGCCCCCACGCTCTGATCCTCCCCCTCGTCCCCACGCTCTGATCCTCCCCCTCACCCCCACACTCTGATCCTCCACCTCCCCCCCACGCTCTGATCCTCCCCCTCCCTCCCCAAGCTCTGATTCTCCCCCTCCCCCACAACGCTCTGATCCTCCCCCTCCCCCCCCCACGCTCTGATCCTCCCCCTCGCCCCCACGCTCTGATCCTCCCCCTCGCCCCCACGCTCTGATCCTCCCCCTCGCGCCCACGCTCTGATCCTCCCCCTCGCCCCCACACTCTGATCCTCCCCCTCGCGCCCACGCTCTGATCCTCTCCCTCCCCCCCACACTCTGATCCTCCCCCTCCCCCCCACACTCTTATCCTCCACCTCTCTCCCCCCCATGCTCTGATCCTCCCCCTCCCCCCCCCCCCCCACACTCTGATCCTCCCCCTCCCCCCACGCTCTGATCCTCCCCCTCCCTCCCCACGCTCTGATCCTCTCCCTCCCCCACACTCTGATCATCCTCCTCCCCCCACACTGATCCTCCCCCTCCCCCACACACTCTGATCCTCCCCCTCCCCCAAACTCTGATCCACCCCCTCCCCCACACTCTGATCCTCCCCCTCGTCCCCACGCTCTGATCCTTCCCCTTCCCCCCCACGCTCTGATCCTCCCCCTCCCCCCCACGCTCGGATCCTCCCCCTCCCCCCCAATGCTCTGATTCTCCCCTCCCTCCCTTCCCCCCCCTCCCCCCCCCTCCCCTCCCCTCTCCCCCTCCCCTCCCCTCTCCCCCCTCCCCTCCCCTTTCCCCCCTCCCCTCTCCCCACTCCCCCATTTCCCCCTCCTCCCTCCCCCGTTCCCCCCTGCTCTCTCTCCCCCTTCCCCTTCCCAATTCCCCTCCCCCCTTCCCCTTCCCCTCCCCCTTCCCCTTCCCCACTTCCCCTCCCCCTTCCCCCCTTCACCCCTTCACCCATTCCCCCTTCCCCCCTCCCCTCCCCCACTTCCCCTCCCCCTTCCCCCCTTCACCCCTTCACCCATTTCCCCCTTCCCCCCTCCCCTCCCCCCTCCTCCTCCCTTTCACTTCCCCCCTCCTCCCCCTCCCCCCATTCTCCCCTCCCTCCCTTCCCCCCTCCCTCTCCCCTCCCCTCTCCCCCCCCTCCCCCTCCCCCATTTCCCCCTCCCCCGTTTCCCCCTTCTCCCTCCCCGTTCCCCCCTGCCCGTTCCCCCCTCCTATTCCCTGTTTCCCCCCTCCTATTCCCTGTTCCCCCCCTCCCCGTTCCCCCCTCCCCGTTCCCCCCTCCCCGTTCCCCCCTCCCCGTTCCCCCCTCCCCGTTCCCCCCTCCCCGTTCCCCCTCCCCTTCCCCCCTCACCCCTCCTCCCTCACCCCTCCTCACCCCCACCCGCCCTCCTCTCCCTTCCCCCCTCCCACCTCCACCCCATCACCCCTCCCCCTCCTCTCCCCCCCCCCTCCTCCCTCCCCGCTTCCCCCTCCCCCCTTCACCCATTCCCCCTCTCCCCCTCTCCCCCGTCTCCCTCCTCCCGTCTCCCCCTCACCCCCTCCCCTCACCCCCTCCCCTCACCCCCTCCCCTCACCCCCTCCCCTCACCCCCTCCCTCACCCCCTCCCCTCTCCCCCTCCCCTCTCCCCCTCCCCCTCCCCTCTCCCCCTCCCCTCTCCCCCTCCCCTCTCCCCTCTCCCCCTCCCCTCTCCCCCTCCCCTCTCCCCCTCCCCTCTCCCCCTCCCCTCACCCCCTCCCCTCACCCCCTCCCCTCCCCCCTCCTCCTCCCTTTCACTTCCCCACTCCTCCCCCTCCCTCCCTTCCCCACTCCCTCTCCCCCCCCTCTCTCCCCTCCCCCGTTTCCCCCTCCCCCGTTTCCCCCTCCCCCGTTTCCCCCTTCTCCCTCCCCGTTCCCCCCTCCTATTCCCTGTTCCCCCCCTCCCCGTTCCCCCCTCCCCGTTCCCCCCTCCCCGTTCCCCCCTCCCCGTTCCCCCCTCCCCGTTCCCCCCTCCCCGTTCCCCCCTCCCCGTTCCCCCCTCCCCGTTCCCCCCTCACCCCTCCTCCCTCACCCCTCCTCACCCACTCCCGCCCTCCTCTCCCTTCCCCCCTCCCCCCTCCACCCCGTCCCCCCTCCCCCTCCTCTCCCCTACCCCTCCTCCCTCCCCGCTTCCCCCTCCCCCCTTCACCCATTCCCCCTCTCCCCCTCTCCCCCGTCTCCCCCTCAACCCCTCCCCTCAACCCCTCCCCCTCAACCCCTCCCCTCAACCCCTCCCCTCAACCCCTCCCCTCAACCCCTCCCCTCAACCCCTCCCCTCAACCCCTCCCCTCAACCCCTCCCCTCAACCCCTCCCCTCAACCCCTCCCCTCAACCCCTCCCCTCAACCCCTCCCCTCACCCCCTCCCCTCACCCCCTCCCCTCACCCCCTCCCCCTCCCCTCTCCCCCTCCCCTCTCCCCCTCCCCTCTCCCCCTCCCCTCTCCCCCTCCCCTCACCCCCTCCCCTCACCCCCTCCCCTCACCCCCTCCCCTCACCCCCTCCCCTCACCCCCTCCCCTCACCCCCTCCCCTCACCCCCTCCCCTCTCCCCCTCCCCTCTCCCCCTCCCCTCTCCCCCTCCCCTCTCCCCCTCCCCTCTCCCCCTCCCCTCTCCCCCTCCCCTCTCCCCCTCCCCTCTCCCCCTCCCCTCTCCCCCTCCCCTCTCCCCCTCCCCTCTCCCCCTCCCCCTCCCCTCTCCCCCTCCCCTCTCCCCCTCCCCTCTCCCCCTCCCCTCTCCCCCTCCCCTCTCCCCCTCCCCTCTCCCCCTCCCCTCTCCCCCTCCCCTCTCCCCCTCCCCTCTCCCCCTCCCCTCTCCCCTCCCCTCTCCCCCTCCCCTCTCCCCCTCCCCTCTCCCCCTCCCCTCTCCCCCTCACCCCCTCCCCTCACCCCCTCCCCTCACCCCCTCCCCTCACCCCCTCCCCTCACCCCCTCCCCTCACCCCCTCCCCTCACCCCCTCCCCTCACCCCCTCCCCTCACCCCCTCCCCTCACCCCCTCCCCTCACCCCCTCCCCTCACCCCCTCCCCTCTCCCCCCTCCCTCTCCCCCCTCCCTCTCCCCCCTCCCTCTCCCCCCTCCCTCTCCCCCCTCCCTCTCCCCCCTCCCTCTCCCCCCTCCCTCTCCCCCCTCCCTCTCCCCCCTCCCTCTCCCCCCTCCCTCTCCCCCCTCCCTCTCCCCCCTCCCTCTCCCCTTCCCCTCCCCCCTTCCCCTCCCCCTTCCCCTCCCCCCTACCCCTCCCCCCTTCCCCTCCCCCCTACCCCAAATCCCCATCCCCCTTCACCCATTCCCCTCCCCCTCCCCCCTCCTCCCCCCTTTCCCCCTCCCACGCTCCCCACTCCCCCCTCCCCAATTCCCCCCTCCCCCTCCCCATTCCCCCCTGCTCCCATCTCCCCTCTCCCCCTCCTCTCCCGCCCCCCCTCTCCCGCCTCACCCCTCTCCCGCCTCACCCCTCTCCCGCCTCACCCCTCTCCCGCCTCACCCCTCTCCCGCCTCACCCCTCTCCCGCCTCACCCCTCTCCCGCCTCACCCCTCTCCCGCCTCACCCCTCTCCCGCCTCACCCCTCTCCCGCCTCACCCCTCTCCCGCCTCACCTCTCTCCCGCCTCACCTCTCTCCCGCCTCACCCCTCTCCCGCCTCCCCCCTCTCCCGCCTCCCCCCTCTCCCGCCTCACCCCTCTCCCGCCTCACCCCTCTCCCGCCTCACCCCTCTCCCGCCTCACCCCTCTCCCGCCTCACCCCTCTCCCGCCTCACCCCTCTCCCGCCTCACCCCTCTCCCGCCTCACCTCTCTCCCGCCTCACCCCTCTCCCGCCTCCCCCCTCCACACTCTGACCGTCCCTCTCCACCCCACTCTGATCCACCCTCCCTCCCCCACGCTCTGATCCTTCCCCTCCCCCACACTCTGA
Source organism: Chiloscyllium plagiosum (assembly GCF_037043375.1). NCBI lineage: Eukaryota > Metazoa > Chordata > Chondrichthyes > Orectolobiformes > Hemiscylliidae > Chiloscyllium > Chiloscyllium plagiosum. The sequence continues at coordinate 161,798,538 of NW_028270141.1, read as the reverse complement.
TCCTCCCCCTCCCCCACACTCTGATCCTCCCCCTCCCCCACACTCTGATCCTCCCCCTCCCCCACACTCTGATCCACCCCCTCCCCCAAACTCTGATCCACCCCCTCCCCCACACTCTGATCCTCCCCCTCCCCCACACTCTGATCCTCCCCCTCCCCCAAACTCTGATCCACCCCCTCCCCCACACTCTGATCCTCCCCCTCCCCCAAACTCTGATCCACCCCCTCCCCCACACTCTGATCCTCCCCCTCACTCTGATCCTCCCCCTCGTCCCCACGCTCTGATCCTTCCCCTTCCCCCCCACGCTCTGATCCTCCCCCTCCCCCCCACGCTCTGATCCTCCCCCTCCCCCCCCACGCTCTGATCCTCCCCCTCCCCCCCACGCTCGGATCCTCCCCCTCCCCCCCAATGCTCTGATTCTCCCCTCCCTCCCTTTCCCCCCCCTCTCCCCCCTCCCCTCCCCTCTCCCCCCTCCCCTCCCCTCTCCCCCCTCCCCTCCCCTTTCCCCCCTCCCCTCTCCCCACTCCCCCATTTCCCCCTCCTCCCTCCCCGTTCCCCCCTGCTCTCTCTCCCCCTTCCCCTTCCCAATTCCCCTCCCCCCTTCCCCCTTCCCCTTCCCCTCCCCCCTTCCCCTTCCCCACTTCCCCTCCCCCTTCCCCCCTTCACCCCTTCACCCATTCCCCCTTCCCCCCTCCCCTCCCCCTCCTCCTCCCTTTCACTTCCCCCCTCCTCCCCCTCCCCCCATTCTCCCCTCCCTCCCTTCCCCCCTCCCTCTCCCCTCCCCTCTCCCCCCCCCCTCTCCCCCCTCCCCCATTTCCCCCTCCCCCGTTTCCCCCTCCTCCCTCCCCGCTTCCCCCTCCCCCCTTCACCCATTCCCCCTCTCCCCCTCTCCCCCGTCTCCCTCCTCCCGTCTCCCCCTCACCCCCTCCCCTCACCCCCTCCCCTCACCCCCTCCCCTCTCCCCCTCCCCTCTCCCCCTCCCCTCTCCCCCTCCCCTCACCCCCTCCCCTCACCCCCTCCCCTCACCCCCTCCCCTCACCCCCTCCCCTCACCCCCTCCCCTCACCCCCTCCCCTCCCCCCCCCCTCCTCCCCCTCCCCCCATTCTCCCCTCCCTCCCTTCCCCCCTCCCTCTCCCCCCCCCCTCTCCCCCCTCCCCCGTTTCCCCCTCCCCCGTTTCCCCCTCCCCCGTTTCCCCCTTCTCCCTCCCCGTTCCCCCCTGCCCGTTCCCCCCTCCTATTCCCTGTTCCCCCCCTCCCCGTTCCCCCCTCCCCGTTCCCCCCTCCCCGTTCCCCCCTCCCCGTTCCCCCCTCCCCGTTCCCCCCTCCCCGTTCCCCCCTCCCCGTTCCCCCCTCCCCGTTCCCCCCTCCCCGTTCCCCCCTCACCCCTCCTCCCTCACCCCTCCTCACCCACTCCCGCCCTCCTCTCCCTTCCCCCCTCCACCCCATCCCCCCTCCCCCTCCTCTCCCCTACCCCTCCTCCCTCCCCGCTTCCCCCTCCCCCCTTCACCCATTCCCCCTCTCCCCCTCTCCCCCGTCTCCCCCTCAACCCCTCCCCTCAACCCCTCCCCTCAACCCCTCCCCTCAACCCCTCCCCTCAACCCCTCCCCTCAACCCCTCCCCTCAACCCCTCCCCTCAACCCCTCCCCTCAACCCCTCCCCTCAACCCCTCCCCTCAACCCCTCCCCTCACCCCCTCCCCTCACCCCCTCCCCTCTCCCTCTCCCCTCCCCTCTCCCCCTCCCCTCACCCCCTCCCCTCACCCCCTCCCCTCACCCCCTCCCCTCACCCCCTCCCCTCACCCCCTCCCCTCACCCCCTCCCCTCACCCCCTCCCCTCACCCCCTCCCCTCACCCCCTCCCCTCACCCCCTCCCCTCACCCCCTCCCCTCACCCCCTCCCCTCACCCCCTCCCCCCTCCCCCTCCCCTCTCCCCCTCCCCTCTCCCCCTCCCCTCTCCCCCTCCCCTCTCCCCCTCCCCTCTCCCCCTCCCCTCTCCCCCTCCCCTCTCCCCCTCCCCTCTCCCCCTCCCCTCTCCCCCTCCCCTCTCCCCCTCCCCTCTCCCCCTCCCCTCTCCCCCTCCCCTCTCCCCCTCCCCTCTCCCCCTCCCCTCTCCCCCTCCCCTCTCCCCCTCCCCTCTCCCCCTCCCCTCTCCCCCTCACCCCCTCCCCTCACCCCCTCCCCTCACCCCCTCCCCTCACCCCCTCCCCTCACCCCCTCCCCTCACCCCCTCCCCTCACCCCCTCCCCTCACCCCCTCCCCTCACCCCCTCCCCTCACCCCCTCCCCTCACCCCCTCCCCTCACCCCCTCCCCTCACCCCCTCCCCTCACCCCCTCCCCTCTCCCCCTCCCCTCTCCCCCTCCCCTCTCCCCCTCCCCTCTCCCCCTCCCCTCTCCCCCTCCCCTCTCCCCCCTCCCCTCTCCCCCCTCCACTCTCCCCCCTCCCCTCTCCCCCCTCCCCTCTCCCCCCTCCCCTCTCCTCCCTCTCCCCCCTCCCTCTCCCCCCTCCCTCTCCCCCCTCCCTCTCCCCCCTCCCTCTCCCCCCTCCCTCTCCCCCCTCCCTCTCCCCCCTCCCTCTCCCCCCTCCCTCTCCCCCCTCCCTCTCACCCCTTCCCCTCACCCCTTCCCCTCCCCCCTTCCCCTCCCCCCTTCCCCTCCCCCCTTCCCCTCCCCCCTTCCCCTCCCCCCTTCCCCTCCCCCCTTCCCCTCCCCCCTTCCCCTCCCCCCTTCCCCTCCCCCCTTCCCCTCCCCCCTTCCCCTCCCCCCTTCCCCTCCCCCCTTCCCCTCCCCCCTCCCCTCTTCCCCTCCCCTCTTCCCCTCCCCTCTTCCCCTCCCCTCTTCCCCTCCCCTCTTCCCCTCCCCTCTTCCCCTCCCCTCTTCCCCTCCCCCCTTCCCCTCCCCCCTTCCCCTCCCCCCTTCCCCTCCCCCCTTCCCCTCCCCCATTCCCCTCCCCCTCCCCCCTCCTCCCCCCTTTCCCCCTCCCACGCTCCCCACTCCCCCCTCCCCAATTCCCCCCTCCCCCTCCCCATTCCCCCCTGCTCCCATCTCCCCTCTCCCCCTCCTCTCCCGCCTCACCCCTCTCCCGCCTCACCCCTCTCCCGCCTCACCCCTCTCCCGCCTCACCCCTCTCCCGCCTCACCCCTCTCCCGCCTCACCCCTCTCCCGCCTCACCCCTCTCCCGCCTCACCCCTCTCCCGCCTCACCCCTCTCCCGCCTCACCCCTCTCCCGCCTCACCCCTCTCCCGCCTCACCCCTCTCCCGCCTCACCCCTCTCCCGCCTCACCCCTCTCCCGCCTCCCCCCTCTCCCGCCTCCCCCCTCCACACTCTGATACTCCCTCCGCACCACACTCTGATACTCCCCTCCCCCCACCCTCTGATCCTCCCCCTCACTCCACACTCTGATCCTCCCCCTCACCCCCACACTCTGATCCTCCCCCTCACCCCCACACTCTGATCCTCCCCCTCACCCCCACACTCTGATCCTCCCCCTCACCCCCACACTCTGATCCTCCCCTCCCCCCCCACACTCTGATCCTGCCCCACACACTCTGATCCTCCCCCTCCCGTACACTCTGATCCACCCCCTCCCCCACACTCTGATCCACCCCCTCCCCCACACTCTGATCCTCCCCCTCCCCCACACTCTGATCCTCCCCCTCCCCCACAATCTGATCCTCCCCCTCCCCCACACTCTGATCCTCCCCCTCCCCCACACTCTGATCCTCCCCCTCCCCCACACTCTGATCCTCCCCCTCCTCCCCACTCTGATCATCCTCCTATCCCCCACGCTCTGATCCTCCCCCTCCCCCCCCACGCTCTGATCCTCCCCCTCGCCCCCACACTCTTATCCCCCCCCCGCCCCCACACTCTGATCCTCCCCCTCCCCCCCACGCTCTGATCCTCCCCCTCCCCCCCCCACGCTCTGATCCTCTGCCTCCCCCCCACGCTCTGATCCTCCCCCTCGCCCCCACGCTCTGATCCTCCCCCCCGCCCCCACACTCTGATCCTCCCCCTCCCCCCCACGCTCTGATCCTCCCCCTCCCCCCAATGCTCTGATCCTCCCCCTCCCCCCCCACGCTCTGATCCTCCCCCTCGCCCCCACGCTCTGATCCTCCCCCTCCCCCCCCACGCTCTGATCCTCCCCCTCCCCCCCACGCTCTGATCCTCCCCCTCCCCCCAATGCTCTGATCCTCCCCCTCCCCCCCACGCTCTGATCCTCCCCCTCGCCCCCACGCTCTGATCCTCCCCCTCGCCCCCACGCTCTGATCCTCCCCCTCCCCCCACGCTCTGATCCTCCCTCTCCCCCCACGCTCTGATCCTCCACCTCTCCCCCCGCACTCCCCACACTCTGATCCCCCCTCCCCCCCACACTCTGATCCCCCCTCCCCCCCACACTCTGATCCTCCCCCCCCACACTCTGATCCTCCTCCTCCCCCCCACACTGTGATTCTCCCCCCCACACTGTGATTCTCCCCCTCCCCACCCCACACTCTGATCCTCCCCTCCCCCCTCACTCTGATCCTCCCCTCCCCCCCACGCTCTGATCCTCCACCTCCCCCCCCATGCTCTGATCCTCCCCCTCCCCCCCCACGCTCTGATCCTCCCCCTCCCCCCCCACGCTCTGATCCTCCCCCTCCCCTCCCACGCTCTGATCCTCCCCCTCCCCCCAATGCTCTGATCCTCCCCCTCCCCCCCCACGCTCTGATCCTCCCCCTCCCCTCCCACGCTCTGATCCTCCCCCTCCCCCCAATGCTCTGATCCTCCCCCTCCCCCCCCCCCACGCTCTGATCCTCCCCCTCGCCCCCACGCTCTGATCCTCCCCCTCACCCCCACGCTCTGATCCTCCCCCTCGCCCCCACGCTCTGTTCCTCCACCTCTCCCCCCCCCCACACTCTGATCCCCCCTCCCCCCCACACTCTGATCCTCCCCCTCCCCCCCACACTCTGATCCTCCCCCTCCCCCCACGCTCTGATCCTCCCTCTCCCCCCACGCTCTGATCCTCCACCTCTCCCCCCGCACTCCCCACACTCTGATCCCCCCTCCCCCCCACACTCTGATCCTCCCCCCCCCACACTCTGATCCTCCTCCTCCCCCCCACACTGTGATTCTCCCCCCCACACTGTGATTCTCCCCCTCCCCACCCCACACTCTGATCCTCCCCTCCCCCCTCACTCTGATCCTCCCCTCCCCCTCCCGCCCCCTCCCCCTCCCGCCCACTCTGATCATCCCCCTCCCCCCCCTCACTCTGATCCTCCCCCTCCCCCTCCCCCCTTCTGTATCCAAATGGCTAGCTCTCCCTGTATTCCACGAGATCTAACCTTGCTAATCAGTCTCCCATGGGGAACCTTGTCGAACGCCTTACTGAAGTCCACATAGATCACATCTACCGCTCTGCCCTCATCAATCCTCTTTGTTACTTCTTCAAGAAAACTTAGTCCAGTTCATGTGACATGATTTCCCATATACAAAGCCATGTTGACTATCCCTAATCAGTCTTTGCCTTTCCAAATACATGTACATCCTGTCCCTCAGGATTCCCTCCAACAACTTGCCCACCACCGACATCAGGCTCACCGGTCTATAGTTCCCTGGCTTGTCCTTACCACACTCCGTAAACAGTGGCACCATGTTTGCCAACCTCCAGTCTTCCGGCACCTCACCTGTGACTATTCGATGATACAAAGATCTCAGCAAGAGGCCCAGCAATCACTTCTCTAGCTTCCCACAGAGTTCTAGGATACACCTGATCAGGTCCTGGGGATTTATCCACCTTTAACCATTTCAAGACATCCAGCACTTCCTCCTCTGTAATCTGGACATTTTGCAAGATGTCACCGTTTATTTCCTCACAGTCTATATCTTCCATATCCTTTTCCACAGTAAACACTGACACAAAATACTCGTTTAGTATCTGCTCCATCTCCTGTGGCTCCACACAAAGACCACCTTACTGATCTTTGAGGGGCCCTATTCTTTCCCCAGTTACCCTTTTGTCCTTAATATATTTGTAAAAACCCTTTGGATTCTCCTTAACCCTAATTGCCAAAGCTATCTCATGTCCCCCTTTTGCCCTCCTGATTTCCCTATTAAGTATACTCCTACCTCCTTTATACTCTTCTAAGGATTCACTCGATCTCTTGTCTGTACCTGACATATGCTTCCTTCTTTTTCTTAACCAAACCCTCAATTTCTTTAGTCATCCAGCATTCCCTATATCTACCACCCTTCCCTTTCACCCTGACAGGAATATACTGTCTCCTGATAGTCATCACCTCATTTCTGAAGGCTTCCCATTTTCCAGCCGTCCCTTTACCTGTGAACGTCTGTACCCAATCAGCTTTTGAAAGTTCTTGGAGACAGTGAGGACTGAAAATGCTGGAGATCAGAGTTGAGAGTGTATTGCTGGAAAAGCACAGCAGATGAGGCAGCATCCAAGGAGCAGGAAAATTGACATTTCGGACCGGAAACATTAATCAGGAATGAGGCTGGGAGCCTCAGAGGTGGAGAGATAAATGGGAGAGGGGTGGGGCTGCAGAGCTGGTAGCTGAGTGTGCAGTAGGTGGATGGAGGTGAGGGTAATGGTGATAGGTCGGAGAGCAAGTTGGAGCAGACAGGTGGGAGGGAGATTGACAGGTGGGACATGAGGGTGGTGCTGAGCTGGAAAGTTGGAACTGGGGTAAGGTGGGGGGGACGGGGGACGAAGGGGAAATGAGGAAACTGGTGTGTGTGTGTGTGTGTGTGTGTGTGTATGTGTGTGAAGAGACGTGCAAAGATGAGATTGGGTGTGTCATGAAGAGTAACTGGGAAGAGGATTTGAAATAGGATCAGGTGATCTTGATGCTCTGGAGCTCAGAAGGCAACCCAATAGGGTTCAAATGAAAAACCTGTTTCTATGCATTAACCTCACAATCTCATTGGATCCAAACCCCATCCCAGTCACCCTCACTGTCCACAATTCCAATGGATCCAAACTCCATCCCAGACACTCCCACTGCCCACAATCCCAATGGATCCAAACTCCATCCCAGGCACTCCCACTGCCCACAATCCCAATGGATCCAAACCCCATCCCAGTCACCCTCACTGTCCACAATTCCAATGGATCCAAACTCCATCCCAGGCACTCCCACTGCCCACAATCCCAATGGATCCAAACCCTTTCCCATTCACACCCATTGCCCACAATTGAAGTGGACCCCAACCCCAATTTCCTCCTTATTGCTGTATGTCCATTTGCAGTTGTTGTGTGAACGATTGTGGACACAGTTATGGAAATGGCAGGACAGACTGATGGTCTGATTATTCTGTAAATCAAATATTGTGCATCCTGTTTTGTGCCGCTGTCTTTGAAGTGTGGTAGCCTTGTGAATGATTAGACTCTGAGACAAGGATTTCTCACCTTGTTTATATTTATCAACTGTTTATAGAGTTCTCAGCCAAGGATAACATTCCATAACAAATGAGATCTCAATTTATCAGGCTTCAGAGTCTGGGTGCATTTCCTGGGATGACGGAGGAAGGAATGTGGGAAAACATGTAAAAGTGACTCACCCCCACACGCCACCCCCACACGCCACCCCCACACGCCACCCCCACACGCCACCCCCACACGCCACCCCCACACGCCACCCCCACACGCCACCCCCACACGCCACCCCCACACGCCACCCCCACGCGCCTCCCCCACGCGCCTCCCCCACGCGCCTCCCCCACGCGCCTCCCCCACGCGCCTCCCCCACGCGCCTCCCCCACGCGCCCCCCCCACGCGCCCCCCCCACGCGCCCCCCCCACGCGCCCCCCCCACGCGCCCCCCCCACGCGCCCCCCCCACGCGCCCCCCCCACGCGCCCCCCCCACGCGCCCCCCCCACGCGCCCCCCCCACGCGCCCCCCCCACGCGCCCCCCCCACGCGCCCCCCCCACGCGCCCCCCCCCACGCGCCCCCCCCCACGCGCCCCCCCACGCGCCCCCCCCACGCGCCCCCCCCACACGCCCCCCCCCACACGCCCCCCCCCACACGCCCCCCCCACACGCCCCCCCACGGCCCCCACCCCACGGCATCCCCACCCCCCCCACGCCCCCCCCACAGCCCCCCCACGCCCCCCACACCCCCCCCCACCCCCCCCACCCCCCCCACGTTCTCCCCCCACGTTCTCCCCCCACGTTCTCCCCCCACGTTCTCCCCCCACGTTCTCCCCCCAGTTCTCCCCCCACGTTCTCCCCCCACGTTCTCCCCCCACGTTCTCCCCCCACGTTCTCCCCCCACGTTCTCCCCCCCACGTTCTCCCCCCACGTTCCCGCCCCACGTTCCCCCCCCACGTTCCCCCCCCACGTTCTCCCCCCACGTTCCCCCCCCACGTTCCCCCCCCCACGTTCCCCCCCCACGTTCCCCCCCCACGTTCCCCCCCCACGTTCCCCCCCCACGTTCCCCCCCCCACGTTCCCCCCCCACGTTCCCCCCCCACGTTCCCCCCCCACGTTCCCCCCCCACGTTCCCCCCCCACGTTCCCCCCCCACGTTCCCCCCCCACGTTCCCCCCCCACGTTCGCCCCCCCACGTTCCCCCCCCACGTTCCCTCCCCCCCCACGTTCCCCCCCCACGTTCCCTCCCCCCCCACGTTCCCCCCCCACGTTCCCCCCCCACGTTCCCCCCCCACGTTCCCCCCCCACGTTCCCCCCCCACGTTCCCCCCCCACGTTCCCCCCCCACGTTCCCCCCCCACGTTCCCCCCACACGTTCCCCCCACACGTTCCCCCCATACTCTCCTCACCCACCCTCCCCACCCACCCTCCCCACACACACCCTCCCCACACACACCCTCCCCACACACACCCTCCCCACACACACCCTCCCCACACACACCCTCCCCACACACACCCTCCCCACACACACCCTCCCCACACACACCCTCCCCACACACAACCTCCCCACACACACCCTCCCCACACACACCCTCCCCACACACACCCTCCCCACACACACCCTCCCCACACACACCCTCCCCACACACACCCTCCCCACACACACCCTCCCCACACACACCCTCCCCACACACACCCTCCCCCACACACCCTCCCCCACACACCCTCCCCCCACACACCCTCCCCCCACACACCCTCCCCCCACACACCCTCCCCCCACACACCCTCCCCACACACACCCTCCCCACACACACCCTCCCCACACACACCCTCCCCACACACACCCTCCCCACACACACCCTCCCCCCACACACCCTCCCCCCACACACCCTCCCCACACACAACCTCCCCACACACACCCTCCCCACACACACCCTCCCCACACACACCCTCCCCACACACACCCTCCCCACACACACCCTCCCCACACACACCCTCCCCACACACACCCTCCCCACACACACCCTCCCCCACACACCCTCCCCCACACACCCTCCCCCCACACACCCTCCCCCCACACACCCTCCCCCCACACACCCTCCCCCCACACACCCTCCCCCCACACACCCTCCCCACACACACCCTCCCCACACACACCCTCCCCACACACACCCTCCCCACACACACCCTCCCCACACACACCCTCCCCACACACACCCTCCCCACACACACCCTCCCCCCACACACCCTCCCCCCACACACCCTCCCCCCACACACCCTCCCCCCACACACCCTCCCCCCACACACCCTCCCCCCCACACCCTCCCCCCCCACACCCTCCCCCCCACACCCTCCCCCCACACACCCTCCCCCCACACCCTCGCCCCACACCCTCGCCCCACACACCCACACACACCTCCCCCCACACCTCCCCCACACACCAGCCCACACACCACCCCGCACCCCCCCACGCGCCTCCCCCCACGCCTCCCTCCACACACCTCCCCCCACGCACCTCCCCCCACGCACCTCCCCCCACGCACCTCCCCCCACGCACCTCCCCCCACGCACCTCCCCCCACGCACCTCCCCCCACGCACCTCCCCCCACGCACCTCCCCCCACGCACCTCCCCCCACGCACCTCCCCCCACGCACCTCCCCCCACGCACCTCCCCCCACGCACCTCCCCCCACGCACCCCCCCCCACGCACCCCCCCACGCACCCCCCCAGGCACCCCCCCTCACACACACTCCCTCACACACACTCCCTCACACACACCCTCACACACACCCTCACACACACCCTCACACACACCCTCACACACACCCTCACACACACTCCCTCACACACACCCCCTCACACACACCCCTCACCCACACCCCCTCACCCACACCCCCTCACCCACACCCCCTCACCCACACCCCCACACCCACACCCCCACACCCACACCCACACCCCCACACTCGCACACCCCCACACCCACACCCCCACCCCCACCCCCACACCCACACCCCCCCACCCCCCCCACCCCCCCACCCCCCCACCCCCCACCCCCCCCACCCCCACCCCCAACCCCACAACCCCCCACCCCCACCCCCCCCCACCCCCCCCACCCCCCCACCCCACCCCCCCACCCCACACCCCCACCCCACACCCCCACACCCGCCCCCACACCCGCCCCCACACCCGCCCCCACACCCGCCCCCACACCCGCCCCCACACTCGCACACCCCCACACGCACACCCCCACACCCACACCCCCACCCCCCCCACACCCTCCACCCCCACCCCCACCCCCCCACCACCCCAACCCCCCCACCCGCCCACCCCCCCACCCCCCCCACCCCCACCCCCACCCCACCCCCCCCCACCCCACCCCCCCCCCACCCCACCCCCCCACCCCCCCCCCACACACCGACACCCCCACACACGACACCCCCACACACCGACACCCCCACACACCGACACCCCCACACACCGACACCCCCACACACCGACACCCCCACACACGACACCCCCACACACCGACACCCCCACGCACGACACCCCCACACACCGACACCCCCACACACCGACACCCCCACACACCGACACCCCCACACACCGACACCCCCACACACCGACACCCCCACACACCGACACCCCCACACACCGACACCCCCACACACCGACACCCCCACACACCGACACCCCCACACACGACACCCCCACACACCGACACCCACACACACGACACCCCCACACACCGACACCCCCACACACCGACACCCCCACACACCGACACCCCCACACACCGACACCCCCACACACCGACACCCCCACACACCGACACCCCCGTACACACGACACCCCCACACACCGACACCCCCACACACCGACACCCCCACACACCGACACCCCCACACACCGACACCCCCACACACCGACACCCCCGTACACACCGACACCCCCGTACACACCGACACCCCCGTACACAACGACCCCCCCACACCCCCCACACACCCCCACCACACGCCCCCCACACGCCCCCCACACGCCCCCCACACCCCCCACCCCCCCCACACGACCCCCCCACATCCCCCCCACATCCCCCCCACATCCCCCCCACATCCCCCCCACATCCCCCCCACATCCCCCCCACATCCCCCCCACACCCCCCCCACACACACCCCCCCACACCCCCCCCACACACCCCCCACACCCCCCCACACCCCCCCACGCCCCCCCCACGCCCCCCCCCACGCCCCCCCCACGCCCCCCCCACGCCCCCCCCACGCCCCCCCCACGCCCCCCCCACGCCCCCCCCCCACGCCCCCCCCACGCCGCCCCCCCCACGCCGCCCCCCCACGCCCCCCCCACGCCCCCCCCCACGCCGCCCCCCCACGCCCCCCCCCCACGCCCCCCCCACGCCCCCCCCACGCCCCCCCCAGACGACCCCCACACGCCCCCCACACGCCCCCCCCCACGCCCCCCCACGCCCCCCACCCCCCCACACGCCCCCCCCACACGCCCCCCCCACACGCCCCCCCCACACGCCCCCCCCACACGCCCCCCCCACACGCCCCCCGCCACACGCCCCCCCACGCGCCCCCCCCCGCGCCCCCCCACACGCCCCCCCCCACACGCCCCCCCCCCCACGCCCCCCCCCACACCCCCCCCCACACGCCCCCCCCCACACGCCCCCCCCACACGCCCCCCCCACACGCCCCCCCCACACGCCCCCCCCACACGCCCCCCCCACGCCCCCCCCACGCCCCCCCCGCGCGCCCCCCCCGCGCGCCCCCCCCGCGCGCCCCCCCCCGCGCCCCCCCCCCGCGCCCCCCCCACGCGCCCCCCCCACGCGCCCCCCCCACGCGCCCCCCCCACGCGCCCCCCCCACGCGCCCCCCCCACGCGCCCCCCCCACGCGCCCCCCCCACGCGCCCCCCCACACGCCGACAACCCCACACGCCGACACCCCCGCACACAGACACCCCCGCACACCGCCCACCCCCACACGCCACCCCCACACGCCACCCCCACACACCCCCCTCCACACACCCCCCTCCACACACCCCCCTCCACACACCCCCCTCCACACACCCCCCCCCCACACACACACCCCCCCACGCGCACCCCCCCGCACATCCCCCCACACACACCCCCGCCCCGCACACACCCTCCCCCGCGCACACCCTCCCGCACACACCCCACCCGCGCACACACGCACACACACACCCCCACAAACACACACCGTGCCACACACACTCACCCCCACACACACACCCACATCCCTGCACGCGCCCCCCCTACACACACACCCCCACGCACCCTTATGCCCATCTACCCGCTTCACTACCCTTCATCCACAACTCCACCCTACCTGTCCCTTATCCGCACCTCCCCATTCCCTTCCCTCAACACCACCTATTTCCATCCTCACCCCTCCTTCCCTCCCCATCCCCAAATCTCCTCATTCCCACCTCCCACTCCCCTCCCCTTCTCCCATCCCCATCTACCTCCTCCCTCCGCTCATCCCTCCCACCCCCATCATCCCATCCTCACCATCACCCTTTCCCCCCCATCCCCACATACCCTCTCCCTTCTCCGTCATCCCCATCTCCCCATCATCCCCACCCATCCCACTCCCCAATCCCTCACCACCCCTCTCCCCAGATCCCTCATCCTCATATCTCTGATCCCCACACTTCCACCCACCATCTCTATTTAACTCTCCCATAAACTGCCGACTGTGTTTTCCAAACCTCTCCTAGAACCTGCCGACTGTGTTTTCCAAACCTCTCCAGCCGATCACCTCAGCACCAGCTCTTCAGCTGTTCCCTAATTCATCAAAGCCTATCTTCTCAGCAAAGGATCCAGTGTGTATGAGAGACAGTGTTCCCACACTGTGGGCAGTGGGTGACGGGCTCTGGATACAGTGTGTGTGTGTGTGAGAGAGAGACAGTGTTCCCACACTGTGGGCAGTGGGTGACAGGCTCTGGATACAGTGTGTGTGTGAGAGACAGTGTTCCCACACTGTGGGCAGTGGGTGACGGGCTCTGGATACAGTGTGTGTGTGTGTGAGAGAGAGACAGTGTTCCCACACTGTGGGCAGTGGGTGACAGGCTCTGGATACAGTGTGTGTGTGAGAGACAGTGTTCCCACACTGTGGGCAGTGGGTGACGGGCTCTGGATACAGTGTGTATGTGAGAGACAGTGTTCCCACACTGTGGGCAGTGGGTGACGGGCTCTGGATACAGTGTGTATGTGAGAGACAGTGTTCCCACACTGTGGGCAGTGGGTGACAGGCTCTGGATACAGTGTGTGTGTGAGAGACAGTGTTCCCACACTGTGGGCAGTGGGTGACAGGCTCTGGATACAGTGTGTGTGTGAGAGACAGTGTTCCCACACTGTGGGCAGTGGGTGACGGGCTCTGGATACAGCGTGTGTGTGAGAGAGAGACAGTGTTCCCACACTGTGGGCAGTGGGTGACGTGCTCTGGATACAGCGTGTGTGTGAGAGACAGTGTTCCCACACTGTGGGCAGTGGGTGACGGGCTCTGGATACAGCGTGTGTGTGAGAGAGAGACAGTGTTCCCACACTGTGGGCAGTGGGTGACGGGCTCTGGATACAGTGTGTGTGTGAGAGACAGTGTTCCCACACTGTGGGCAGTGGGTGACGGGCTCTGGATACAGTGTGTATGTGAGAGACAGTGTTCCCACACTGTGGGCAGTGGGTGACGGGCTCTGGATACAGTGTGTATGTGAGAGACAGTGTTCCCACACTGTGGGCAGTGGGTGACAGGCTCTGGATACAGTGTGTGTGTGAGAGACAGTGTTCCCACACTGTGGGCAGTGGGTGACAGGCTCTGGATACAGTGTGTGTGTGAGAGACAGTGTTCCCACACTGTGGGCAGTGGGTGACGGGCTCTGGATACAGCGTGTGTGTGAGAGAGAGACAGTGTTCCCACACTGTGGGCAGTGGGTGACGGGCTCTGGATACAGCGTGTGTGTGAGAGACAGTGTTCCCACACTGTGGGCAGTGGGTGACGGGCTCTGGATACAGCGTGTGTGTGAGAGAGAGACAGTGTTCCCACACTGTGGGCAGTGGGTGACGGGCTCTGGATACAGTGTGTGTGTGAGAGACAGTGTTCCCACACTGTGGGCAGTGGGTGACGGGCTCTGGATACAGTGTGTGTGTGAGAGACAGTGTTCCCACACTGTGGGCAGTGGGTGACGGGCTCTGGATACAGCGTGTGTGTGAGAGAGAGACAGTGCTCCCACACTGTGGGCAGTGGGTGACGGGCTCTGGATACAGTGTGTGTGAGAGAGAGACAGTGTTCCCACACTGTGGGCAGTGGGTGACGGGCTCTGGATACAGTGTGTGTGTGAGAGACAGTGTTCCCACACTGTGGGCAGTGGGTGACGGGCTCTGGATACAGTGTGTGTGAGAGACAGTGTTCCCACACTGTGGGCAGTGGGTGACAGGCTCTGGATACAGTGTGTGTGTGAGAGACAGTGTTCCCACACTGTGGGCAGTGGGTGACGGGCTCTGGATACAGTGTGTGTGTGAGAGACAGTGTTCCCACACTGTGGGCAGTGGGTGACGGGCTCTGGATACAGCGTGTGTGTGAGAGAGAGACAGTGTTCCCACACTGTGGGCAGTGGGTGACAGGCTCTGGATACAGTGTGTGTGTGAGAGAGAGACAGTGTTCCCACACTGTGGGCAGTGGGTGACGGGCTCTGGATACAGTGTGTATGTGAGAGACAGTGTTCGCACACTGTGGGCAGTGGGTGACGGGCTCTGGATACAGTGTGTATGTGAGAGACAGTGTTCCCACACTGTGGGCAGTGGGTGACAGGCTCTGGATTCAGTGTGTGTGTGAGAGACAGTGTTCCCACACTGTGGGCAGTGGGTGACAGGCTCTGGATACAGTGTGTGTGTGTGTGTGAGAGAGACAGTGCTCCCACACTGTGGGCAGTGGGTGACGGGCTCTGGATACAGTGTGTGTGAGAGAGACAGTGTTCCCACACTGTGGGTAGTGGGTGACAGGCTCTGGATACAGTGTGTGTGTGAGAGACAGTGTTCCCACACTGTGGGCAGTGGGTGACGGGCTCTGGATACAGTGTGTATGTGAGAGACAGTGTTCCCACACTGTGGGCAGTGGGTGACGGGCTCTGGATACAGTGTGTGTGTGAGAGACAGTGTTCCCACACTGTGGGCAGTGGGTGACGGGCTCTGGATACAGTGTGTATGTGAGAGACAGTGTTCCCACACTGTGGGCAGTAGGTGACGGGCTCTGGATACAGTGTGTGTGTGAGAGACAGTGCTCCCACACTGTGGGCAGTGGGTGACGGGCTCTGGATACAGTGTATGTGAGAGACAGTGTTCCCACACTGTGGGCAGTGGGTGACAGGCTCTGGATACAGTGTGTGTGTGTGTGAGAGAGAGACAGTGCTCCCACACTGTGGGCAGTGGGTGACGGGCTCTGGATACAGTGTGTGTGAGAGAGACCGTGTTCCCACACTGTGGGCAGTGGGTGACAGGCTCTGGATACAGTGTGTGTGTGAGAGACAGTGTTCCCACACTGTGGGCAGTGGGTGACGGGCTCTGGATACAGTGTGTATGTGAGAGACAGTGTTCCCACACTGTGGGCAGTGGGTGACGGGCTCTGGATACAGTGTGTGTGTGAGAGACAGTGTTCCCACACTGTGGGCAGTGGGTGACGGGCTCTGGATACAGTGTATGTGAGAGACAGTGTTCCCACACTGTGGGCAGTGGGTGACGGGCTCTGGATACAGTGTGTGTGTGAGAGACAGTGCTCCCACACTGTGGGCAGTGGGTGACGGGCTCTGGATACAGTGTGTGTGAGAGACAGTGCTCCCACACTGTGGGTAGTGGGTGACAGGCTCTGGATACAGTGTGTGTGTGTGTGTGAGAGACAGTGTTCCCACACTGTGGGCAGTGGGTGACGGGCTCTGGATACAGTGTGTGTGTGAGAGACAGTGCTCCCACACTGTGGGCAGTGGGTGAGTCTATTTTCATACTGTTTTGCGATGGTTCCCAGCTGCCACCAAAGCTCGGAGTGATGAGTTTGCAGCGTCTCGTGGTTTGCCAACATACGAATATGTCCTGCACCCTCGGACTTTGTCGAGCAGCTTCGAAAAGGTGGGTGCTACTCTGGGATTGTTCACTCTTCAAATGTCTGTCTGTCTGTCTCTCTCGCTCTCGCTCTCTCTGCCATCTCTACCCCCCACTTGCCCATCTGTCTCTCTGTCTCTCTCGCCCACTCTGTCCCCTAGTCTGTCTCTGTCTCTCCCCATCTCTCTCTCTCTCACCCATCTTTCTCTCTCTCTCCCCCGCCTTTCTCTCTCTCCCCCCGCCTCTCACTCTCTCACCCCCGCCTCTCACTCTCTCACCCCCTCTCTCTCTCACCCCCCGCCCCTCTCTCTCTCTCCCACCATCTCTCTCTCTGTCTTCACCCCCACTGTGTGTGTGTGTGTGTCTCTCTCTCTCTCTCTCTCTCTCTCCCCTCACTGTCTCTGTCTCTCTCTCTATCACTCTTCTCCCCCCCAACCCCCGTCTCTCTTGCTGTCTCTCCATGTCTCTCTCGCTTTCTCTCTTCCCCCATCTCTTTCTTTGTCTCTCCCCCACACTGTCTCTCCCCCCGACTCTCTCTCCCCCCGACTCTCTCCCCCCCCCGACTCTCTCCCCCCCCCGTCTCTCTCCCCCCTGTCTCTCTCCCCCCCGTCTCTCTCCCCCCCCGTCTCTCTCCCCCCCCGTCTCTCTCCCCCCCCGTCTCTCTCCCCCCCCGTCTCTCTCCCCCCCCGTCTCTCTCCCCCCCCGTCTCTCTCCCCCCCCGTCTCTCTCCCCCCCCGTCTCTCTCCCCCCCCGTCTCTCTCCCCCCCCGTCTCTCTCCCCCCCCGTCTCTCTCCCCCCCCGTCTCTCTCCCCCCCCGTCTCTCTCCCCCCCCGTCTCTCTCCCCCCCCGTCTCTCTCCCCCCCCGTCTCTCTCCCCCCCCGTCTCTCTCCCCCCCCGTCTCTCTCCCCCCCCGTCTCTCTCCCCCCCCGTCTCTCTCCCCCCCCGTCTCTCTCCCCCCCCGTCTCTCTCCCCCCCCGTCTCTCTCCCCCCCGTCTCTCTCCCCCCCGTCTCTCTCCCCCCCGTCTCTCTCCCCCCCGTCTCTCTCCCCCCCGTCTATCTCCCCCCCCCGTCTATCTCCCCCCCCGTCTATCTCCCCCCCCCCGTCTATCTCCCCCCCCGTCTATCTCCCCCCCCCCCCGTCTATCTCCCCCCCCGTCTATCTCCCCCCCCGTCTATCTCCCCCCCCGTCTATCTCCCCCCCCGTCTATCTCCCCCCCCGTCTATCTCCCCCCCCCGTCTATCTCCCCCCCCGTCTATCTCCCCCCCCCGTCTATCTCCCCCCCCGTCTATCTCCCCCCCCGTCTATCTCCCCCCCCGTCTATCTCCCCCCCGTCTCTCTCCCCCCCCGTCTCTTTCCCCCCCCGTCTCTCTCCCCCCCGTCTCTCTCCCCCCCCGTCTCTCTCCCCCCCCGTCTCTCTCCCCCCCCGTCTCTCTCCCCCCCCGTCTCTCTCCCCCCCCGTCTCTCTCCCCCCCCGTCTCTCTCCCCCCCCGTCTCTCTCCCCCCCCGTCTCTCTCCCCCCCCGTCTCTCTCCCCCCCCGTCTCTCTCCCCCCCCGTCTCTCTCCCCCCCCGTCTCTCTCCCCCCCCGTCTCTCTCCCCCCCCGTCTCTCCCCCCCCCGTCTCTCCCCCCCCGTCTCTCTCCCCCCCCGTCTCTCTCCCCCCCCCGTCTCTCTCCCCCCCCGTCTCTCTCCCCCCCCGTCTCTCTCCCACCCCGTCTCTCTCCCCCCCCGTCTCTCTCCCCCCCCGTCTCTCTCCCCCCCCGTCTCTCTCCCCCCCGTCTCTCTCCCCCCCGTCTCTCTCCCCCCCGTCTCTCTCCCCCCCGTCTCTCTCCCCCCCGTCTCTCTCCCCCCGTCTCTCTCCCCCCCGTCTCTCTCTCCCCCGTCTCTCTCTCCCCCGTCTCTCTCTCTCGCCTGTCTCTCTCTCTCTCCCCCGCCCGTCTCCCTCCCCCGCCCGTCTCCCTCCCCCGCCCGTCTCCCTCCCCCGCCCGTCTCCCTCCCCGCCCGTCTCCCTCCCCGCCCGTCTCCCTCCCCCGCCCGTCTCCCTCCCCCGCCCGTCTCCCTCCCCCGCCCGTCTCCCTGCCCCGCCCGTCTCCCTGCCCCGCCCGTCTCCCTGCCCCGCCCGTCTCCCTGCCCCGCCCGTCTCCCTGCCCCGCCCGTCTCCCTGCCCCGCCCGTCTCCCTGCCCCGCCCGTGTCCCTGCCCCGCCCGTGTCCCTGCCCCGCCCGTGTCCCTGCCCCGCCCGTGTCCCTCCCCCGCCCGTCTCCCTCCCCCGCCCGTCTCCCTCCCCCCGCCGTCTCCCTCCCCCGCCCGTCTCCCTCCCCCGCCCGTCTCCCTCCCCCGCCCGTCTCCCTCCCCCGCCCGTCTCCCTCCCCCGCCCGTCTCCCTCCCCCGCCCGTCTCCCTCCCCCGCCCGTCTCCCTCTCCCGCCCGTCTCCCTCCCCCGCCCGTCTCCCTCCCCGCCCGTCTCCCTCCCCGCCCGTCTCCCTCCCCCGCCCGTCTCCCTCCCCCGCCCGTCTCCCTCCCCCGCCCGTCTCCCTCCCCCGCCCGTCTCCCTCCCCCGCCCGTCTCCCTCCCCGCCCGTCTCCCTCCCCCGCCCGTCTCCCTCCCCGCCCGTCTCCCTCCCCCGCCCGTCTCCCTCCCCCGCCCGTCTCCCTCCCCCGCCCGTCTCCCTCCCCCGCCCGTCTCCCTCCCCCGCCCGTCTCCCTCCCCCGCCCGTCTCCCTCCCCCGCCCGTCTCCCTCCCCCGCCCGTCTCTCTCCCCCGCCCGTCTCTCTCCCCCGCCCGTCTGTCTTCTCCCGTCTCTCTCTCCCCCGTCTCTCTACACCCCACCATCAATCTCTGTCTTTCTGTCTCTTTTCCTCTCCATCTATCTATCTATCTATCTATCTATCTATCTCTCTCTCTCTCTCTATCTCTCTCTCTCTCTCTCTCTCTCTCTCTCTCTCTCTCTCTCTCTCTCTCCCTCTCTGTCTCTGGACAGTCAGAGCAGGGTGAGTGTTGGGGTGATAGCTCCGACTCTGGGGGAGCACAGCTCCTTGCTCTCAGCTGCTCAGTATCACAGTAATATCCTTCCCAGCTAAACCAGCTCCAGAGAGGCAAACGGGAAAGGACATCGAGAGAGAGAGAGACAGCGACAGAGAGGGGAAGGGGCTGAGAGAGGGAGGGGGGGAGCCGGCAGCGAGGTTGAGATGAGGGTGGGAGGGTTGCTGAGAGAGAGAAAGGGGGGGTTTGAGAGATAAACTGAGAGATGAGAGGCTCAGACAGGGAGGGAGGGAGGAGCTGCAAGAGAGGGAGGGATGGGGAAGAAGGGAGAGAGATGAAAACGGGTGGGTGTGCAGAGGATGCTGAGAAAAGAACAAGAGGGCGATGGAGAGAGAGGGTGAGAGAGACAGAGGGAGAGGGACATGAAGAGCAAAGAAAACGAGTTTGAGGCTCATGGTGAGGGCGTGGAGAGAGAGAGAGGAAAGGGTGGAGAGAGGTATAGAGAGAGGGAATGGCGTTGAGAAGGGCGGGGGGGGACAGACAGAGAGGGAGAGGGGGACAGACAGAGATACAGAGGGAGGGAGGGATGTTGAGATGGGCACAGCGAGAGGGAGGGGTGGGGAAGGGGGGGTTAGAGAGAGAGAGAGGAGTGGGGAGAGGGGGACACAGAGAGAGATATTGCTACAAAGAGAGAAGTATGCATTATTAACACAATAGACCTCCCCACTGTTTCCATGCTGTACATCTCTATGACTCTAAAAGTTGACCAGGATTCTTTGATGAGCTCAAAGGTAATCTGTTAGTATGAAATCCAACCACACTGCTTAGCCAAATTAAAGGTCGGTGTCAGACAGCACTTTCCAAACCCACGACCACTTCTGTCTGGAAGGACAAGAGCAGCAGATACATGGGAACGCCACCCCCTATAAATCCCCCTCCAAGCCACTCCCCATCCTGACTGGGAAATATATCACCGTTCCTTCACTGTCACTGGGTCAGAATCCTGGAATTCCCTCCCTAAGGGCATTGTGGGTCTACCCACAGCACATAGACTGCAGCGGTTAAAGAAGGTAGCTCACCCTCACCTTCTCAAGCGGCAACTAGGGAAAGACAATGCTGGATCCAGCCAGCGACACCCATGTCCCACAGGTGAATTAAAAAGAATGAACAAAGCTTGTTTTTAAAACAAGTGGCAGGTACTGCTGATTGCCCAATCAAACAATATTCCCCAAGTGCCATACACTTGCACAACATGGACTTCCTGTTCCAGCTCTCTACGTTAGTAATCTTTTAACAGGTAAGCTATCAGAATATTCTCTTTCCTCAGCTTTCTTACCCTAGTGGAGACTACTGAGCCTTACTTTCAGAGGGCTTTCTCTCTCGAAGGAACTAACACTTCATTCCCCTTTGAAGTGTCCCAGGCTCAGCATGTTTGTTTGCCCATTCTCTCATCGTTTCCTGCGCTTTGCCTTTGTGAGTCTTTCTAGAAACATCCTTTTCAACATTAAGAACATTTCTAGATTCATTTGAAGAGCTTGTACCCAATAGATTCATTTTGGGATACTCTGGTAGCCAGCGAATTAGAACCTTTGTTGAAACCATGGGGATATTGGGTGATTTGCTTTGAAAGTCTGGATGATATCTCTGCAAACATTCCCAGTGTCTGTTGATGGTATGCTGTAGAGTTCAGTTGTTTTCTACTCAAGTGATGCATTGTGTCCAGAAAAATGTTCAGACAAAATTGAAACCCTGATCTGATTGTATTTTTATTGGCAGGTCCAAAAAGAGCGCACAATGTTTTCCCCGTTAGTTTAAGTGGAATCTGTCAGTCAACACCCTCCCCCCAAATTCCTGATGAAGGGCTCTTGCCCAAAACGTTGATTCTCCTGTTCCTCGGATGCTGCCTGACTTGCTGTGCTTTTCCAGCACCACACTCTCAACTCTGATCTCCACTATCTTCAATCCTCACTTTTGCCTGGAATTGGGTGGTCAGATCCAGAGAATCAGGAAATGCTGATGTCCCATTTTCATTTTCATCATCTACCTGTATCCCTACTGAAGGCTTGCTCAGAATGTATTTATCAACGCTGCAGTTTTCAGTAATCCCACATCCTGCCTCAGGAATCTCTTGTTCTATCTGCACTGTCTTTGGGGTGATCAACCTGCGCAGCTCCGTGAGGATATCTCCATTTGCTGATCCCAATCCAGTGTTCGAGATGCTCTTTTATCCCTTCATGTAGTTACTCTTAAGGAATAAAGTGCTACTCTTGCTCTTGACAAAAGGCCTTTCTATGTTACACCCACCTTACTCACCTCTCCTGTAGTCTAACCAGTGGATAGCTGTGGGTTCTAGTTGGAATTAAACCCAGAATTTCATATCGAGGTAACTTGCTGGCAATTAATTACTTAGTCAGCACCTGCTGTTCCTAGAGTCATCATAAAAGTTAAAGATTTTACAAAGTATGCAAAAATCTCCCGATTTCTTTCAGACCCAGACTAACTGAAATCACGGACCAGGTTTCCGTACTTAACAACAATGACTGTTTATTACAGAGAAATAGACTGTAGTTACAAGTGAACAATTATGCACCATCGACATATCACTCTGTTAGTTAAACACAAACTCTCTCTTCTATATACACACACCCCCACATGCAGGCACAGGTCCAGATGCACATGCACACATTCAGACACAAGCACACAGGAAACCAAACATGAGTGTAGTGGTGAGAGACAGAGACTAGCAATGCAGACCAGTGGTCCCTGTTCACAGAACCTGCTCAGATGGTGCTTGTACTGACCAGAATGCTGCTTCCTGATTGGCCTTCTCTGAATGCTGTCACTGGTTTGTAGGAGGGATGGGGTACCTGGTTCTGCCTTATTAACTAAAACTCACCACTAACAACGACTGCTGAAGATAGAATAATCTCCCTTTCTTCAAGCTTAAAGTGGTGTTTTTACTGCAGAGAACAGTGACAGTACTTCTGGGCTGGTTGAGATCAGATCACTTCTCACTATCTCATTCATAGCTCCAAGTTGTTCGGTCATCAAATGAGACCATAAGTGCAGAGACATAGGTGCAGAGTTAGGCTATTCGGCCCATCGAGTCTGCTCCACCATTCAATAATGGCTGATAGGTTTCTCAACCCTTACCTTAGAACCAATTACAGAATTCTTGTTAGACAGGAGGTCTTTGACGACAGTAACTTTCCATGGACCCATCAGCAACTTATTGCTGACTGAATCTCCTTTTGTACACCCTATTGGCTCCAGCTCATCTGTACCTCCTTCTACTCCTGCTTAGACCAGCAGCTGTGTAAACAGTGCTTACAATGAGGATTCCATTTCAAAAAGCATGCAGTAATCTTCAACAGTCCTTGGGTTTTAAAATTATTCTTTTCCCATTTCAGTCCACAACTAAAAGTACAGAAAAATTAAAAGACATCTTTACACCGTGCTGAGCTTGTTTCGTGGGATCATTCTTATGAGCCCCAGTAAGTTCCTCAGCTCCAGCATTCTGAACTTTAATACCATGGAAACTCCTAGGTCTTCAATTTTCACCTCCACCCTCAGCTCCTTCCTTTCTGATTGGAGGAAGGGATCCCAGCTCTCCATTCGATAACCTGGGTGTGGTGAGGCATGTACCATTATTGCAAATGTTGGTTCCTTTACCAAAAGGGCCAGTTACTTATCTTTTGTACTACCCTCAGGGATAAAAAATGCAGTCACCATGCGTCATTAATCAACTCAAAATAACCCATTTGTTATGAATCAAACTGATTAAACTATGATCTGGAATTAGCACTAAATCCCCCTAATCCTACAGGCAAGCACACATGCCTGTGCACATGCACAGACCCACATGCGCACACACAAGGTCCTACACAAACTCACATATTGACCTCTGATTGCAGAAGTCACCACTGTGCACCGACCGTTCGGCCCATTGAGTCTGCTCTGCCGTTCAATCATGGCTGATGTGTTTCTCCACTCCATTCTCCTGCCTTCTCCACAGAACCCTTCATTACCTACTCATCAATAACGTATCTATCTCTGTATCAATGACTTGGCCTCCAGAGCCCTCTGCAGCAATGAGTCCCACAGATTCCTGATCCCTTAGCTGAAGAAATTCCTCCTCATCTCAGTTCTAAAGCGTTGTCCCTTCACTCTGAGGCTGTGCCCTCAGGTCCTAGTCTCTCCTACTAGTGAAACACCTTTTCCACACCCACTCTATCCAGGTCTCTCAGTATTCTGTAAGTTTCAATCAGATCTCCCCCTCGTCCTTCTGAACTCCATTGCGTACAGACCCAGAGTCCTCACTCACACTTCATATGACAAGCCCTAGGTATGACTTGTCTGGTTAGCATGCAAAACTGTACTTTTCACTGCATCTTGGTACGTGACAATAATAAATCAAATCACAAAATCAAGAGGAGGTCACACGTGACAAAGCTATGAGAATTGTTTGAGGAGGTAATGAGCAAGTTAGACAAAGGAGAGCCAGTGCATGTGATTGGTTTGGATTTCCAGAAGGTCTTTGACAAGGTGCTGCACAGGAAACTGCTAAATAAACTAAGAGCCCATGGTGTTTAGGGGCAAGACACTGGCATGGATAGAGGATTGGCTGACTGGCAGAAGGCAGAGAGTGGGGATAAATGGGTCTTTTTCAGGATGATAACTGGTGACTAGTGGGATTCCGCGGGGGTCAGTGTTGGGGAGACTGCAGAAGGACTTGAGCAGGCTGAGAGAGTGGGCAAAGTGGCAGATGGAATACAATGTAGGAAAGTGTGAGGTTTTACACTTTGGTTGGAAGTATGGAGGCATAGACTATTTTCTAAATGGGGTAAAGGCTTAGGAAATCTGAAAGAAGGAGGGACTTGGGAGTACTCATTCAGAATTCTCTTTAAGTTAACATGCAGATTCAGTTGGCAGTTAGGAAGGCAAATGCAATGTTGGTATTCATTTCAAGCAGGCTAGAATACAAGAGCATGGGTGTTCCCTATAAGGCTGTGGTCGGACCTGTATTTGGAATATTGTGAGCAGTTTTGGGCCCCATTTCTAAGGCAGGATGTGCTGGTGTTGGAGGGGGTCCAGAGGAGTGAGAGTCATAGAAATGCACTAGGAGAAAGTGAGGACTGTAGATGTTAGAGTACTCCACCACACTTTTCAACTCATAGAAATGTATAGCACAGAAACAGACCCTTTGGTCCAACTTATCCATGCTGACCAGTTGTTCTAAACTGGTCCAGTCCTGTTTGCCAGTATTTGGCCCATAGCGCTCTCAACCCTTCCTATTCTTGTGTCCATCCAGATGCCTTTAAAATCGAGAGTGTGGTGCTGGAGAAGCACAGCCGGTCAGGCAGCATCCGAGGAGCAGGAGAATCGACATTTCTGGCATTAGGATTCCTGATGGAAGGGCTTATGCCTGAAACGTCGATTCTCCTGCTCCTCGGATGCTGCCTGACCGGCTGTGCTTTTCCAGTGCCACACTCTCGACTCTGATCTGCAATCCTCGCTTTCTCCTAGATGCCTTTTAATTGCTGTAATTGTATCAGCCTCCACCACCTCCCCTGGCAGCTCACTCCATACACACACCACCCGGGTTATGTTCTGGGCCCAAGCTTCGAATTCGGTCATGGCAGATGGTGGTATTTGAATTCAATGAAAAAGTCTGGAATTAAGAGTCTGATGATGGCCACAAATCTATTATCGATTGTTGGAAAACCCCATCTGGTTCACTGATGTCCTTTAGGGATGGAAACTGCAATCTTTACCTGGTCTGCATGTGACTCCAGACCCACAGCAATGAGGTTAACTATTAACTCTGGGCAATTAGAATTGTAAATCCCTACAGTGTGGAAACAGGCCATTGGGCCCAACAAGTCCACACCAACCCTCCAAAGAGGATCCCAGTCAGACCTATTCCCCATACCCATTACCCTATATTTATCCCTGACTAATGCACCTAACCTACACATCCTTGAACACTGTGGGCAATTTCCCAATGCCAATTCACCTAACCTGCACACCTTTGGATTGTGTGAGGAAACCAGAGCACCCAGAGGAAAATTCCTGAAGAAGGGCTTATGCCCGAAACGTCGATTCTCCTGTTCCTTGGATGCTGCCTGACCTGCTGCGCTTTTCCAGCAACACATTTTCAGCTCTGATCTCCAGCATCTGCAGACCTCACTTTCTCACCCAGAGGAAACCCATGCTGCTGGACAGCATTCCCAGAAATCATATCATTCTGTTCAATTCAGAAAGATTTCCAAACAATTCCACCTCGTTCACCTCCCTTAACACAGTCCTGAAATATAACTGTGCTTTAAAACACAACTTATACATGTCTAGAATATTCCTTTCTACAGTGAGCAGGGTCCAATTTTCCTTCAGCCACATTGTCTTTCTCTACCCTTTCAAATGAAGTAAACAGTGCCCCACATCTATTTCTTTGAATTTAGATCGGGCATGTACACATTTAAACATCTTATTGGTCTTTGAATTATCAGCGTGTTTTTCCTCATCAGAATCATCCTCTGCATCATCCTTTTTATTAAACTCCATCCTTTCAGTCAGTCAGCTCTCATTCCCTCCTGTTCTCTTGCTGGAAATGCTCTTTCTTTTACCCACAAGTTTCTTAAGTTCTAATTTCTATTTTTGAGCTGTTTTATGTCAAATCAAACTCAAAGTCATAGAGATGTACAGCATGGAAACAGACCCTTCGGTCCAACCCGTCCATGCCAACCCAATCTAGTCCCAGCTGCCAGCACCCGCCCATATCCCTCCAAACCCTTCCTATTCATATTCCACCAGTAGCCTAACCAATGTCTTGTACAGCCGCAACATGGCCTCCCAACTCCTGTACTCAATACTCTGACCAATAAAAGAAAGCATACCAAACCCCTTCTTCACTATCCTATCTACCTGCGAGTCCACTTTCAAGGAGCTATGAACCTGCACTCCAAGGTCTCTTGTTCAACAACACTCCAACTTAATCAACTTAACCCCTTTGCTAATTCCATTAGCTTAACAAATGCCTCCTCTCACCTGTGAGGAATATTTAGCTGCTTCCAACGCCAATTGGGTTTTAGAAAACGGGAAATATTGAATCTGTCCTTTTCTTTCAAGAAGCGAACGGAAGAACTATAAAAGTAGTTTACTCCTGTCGAGCACAAGAGTGTGAAGAGAACAGTGGCTTATGAGCAAAGTTAGAGACAGGATTAGGTGCAAGAAAGTGAAACACAAATTGGCAAAAATAAGCAACAGAAAGGTGCCAGGATCAAGGATGTCTCAGAGAGGGTGCAGAATGTTCTCACGGGGGAGAGGGGCCAGCAAGAGGTCATTGTCCACATTGAAACCAACGACATTGGAAGGGAAAAGGTTGAGATTCTGAAGGGAGATTACAGAGAGTTAGGCAGGAATTTAAAAAGGAGGTCCTCGAGAGTAGTAATATCTGGATTACTCCCAGTGCTACGAGCTAGTGAGGGCAGGAATAGGAGGATAGAGCAGATGAATGCATGTCCGAGGAGCTGGTGTATAGGAGGATTCACATTTTAGGATCATTGGAATCTCTTTTGGGGTAGAAGTGACCTGTACAAGAAGGACGGATTGCACCTAAATTGGAAGGGGACTAATATACTGACACAAAGATTTGCTAGAGCTGCTCAGGAGGATTTAAACTAGTAAGGTGGGGGGTGGGGGGGGGGGTGGGGGGGGGGGACCCAGGGAGGGACCCAGGGAGATAGTGAGGAAAGAGATTGATCTGAGACGGGTACAGTTGAGAACAGAAGTGAGTCAAACAGTCAGGGCAGGCAGGGACAAGGTGGGACTAATAAATTAAACTGCATTTATTTCAATGCAAGGGGCCTAACAGGGAAGGCAGATGAACTCAGGGCATGGTTAGGAACATGGGACTGGGATATCATAGCAATTACGGAAACATGGCTCAGGGATGGGCAGGAGAATCGACGTTTCGGGCATAAGCCCTTCTTCAGGAAGGGCTTATGCCCGAAACGTCGATTCTCCTGTTCCCTGGATGCTGCCTGACCTGCTGCGCTTTTCCAGCAACACATTTCCAGCTCTGATCTCCAGCATCTGCAGACCTCACTTTCTCCTCAGGGATGGGCAGGACTGGCAGCTTAATGTTCCACAATGCAAATGTTACAGGAAGGATAGAAAGGGAGGCAAGAGAGGAGGGGGAGTGACATTTTTGATAAGGGATAGCGTTACAGCTGTGCTGAGGGAGGATATTCCCGGAAATACATCCAGGGAATGGAACTGAGAAATAAGAAAGGGATGATCACCTTATTGGGACTGTATTATAGACTCCCTAATAGTCAGAGGGAAATTGAGAAACAAACTTGTAAGGAGATCTCAGCTATCTGTAAGAATAATAGGGTGGTTATGGTGGGGGATTTTAACTTGCCAAACATAGACTGGGATTGCCATAGTGTTAAGGGTTTAGATGGAGAGGAATTTGTTAAGTGTGTACAAGATAATTTTCTGATTCAGTATGTGAATGTACCCAGTAGAGAAGGTGCAAAACTTGACCTACTCTTGTGAAATAAGGCAGGGCAGGTGACTGAGGTGTCAGTGGGGGAGCACTTTGGGGCTAGTGACCATAATTCTATTAGATTTAAAATAATGATGGAAAAGACCAGATCTAAAAGTTGAAGTTCTAACTTGGAGAAAGGCCAATTTTGACGGTATTAGGCAAGATGCAGCACGGTAGCTCAGTGGTTAGCACTGCTGCCTCACAGCACCAGGGGCCTAGGTTCGATTCTAGCCTCGGGTGACTGACTGAGTAGAGTTTGCACATTCTCCCCATGTCTGCGTGGGTTTCCTCCGGGTGCTCCGGTTTCCTCCCACAGTCTAAAGATGTGCAGGTTAGGGTGGATTGGCCATGCTAAATTGTCCACAGTGTTAGGTGCATTAGTCATGGGGGTGGGTTACTCTTCGGAGGGTCGGTGTGGACTTGTTGGGCCGAAGGGCCTGTTTCCACACTGTAGGGAATCTAATCTAAAAAAAAAGCTTTCGAAAGCTGCTTGGGGGTAGATGTTTGCAGAAGAAGGAAGCATATGTCAGGTAGGATAGTTTGAATGAATCCTTAGAAGAGTATAAAGGAGGTAGGAGTATACTTAAGGGGGAAATCAGGAGGGCAAAAAGGGGACATGAGATAGCTTTGGCAAATAGAATTAATGAGAATCCAAAGAGTTTTTACAAATATATTAAGGACAAAAGGGTAACTAGGGAACAGGGCCCCTCAAAGATCAGCAAGGAGGCCTTTGTGTGAAGCTGCAGAAAATATGGGAGATACTAAATGAGTATTTTGCATCAGTATTTGCTGTGGAAAAGGATATGGAAGATATAGACTGTAGGGAAATAGATGGTGACATCTTGCAAAATGTCCAGATTACAGAGGAGGAAGTGCTGGATGTCTTGAAACGGGTAAAGGTGGATAAATCCCCAGGACCTGATCAGGTGTACCCGAGACCTCTGTGGGAAGCGAGAGAAGTGATTGCTGGGCCTCTTGCTGAGATCTTTGTATCATCGATAGTCACAGGTGAGGTGCCGGAAGACTGGAGGTTGGCTAAGAAGGTTACTTCAGATTACAACAGGATCTGGACCAGATGGGCCAATAGGCTGAGAAGTGGTAGAAGGAGTTTAATTCAGATAAATGCGAGGTGCTGCATTTTGAGAAAGCAAATCTTAGCAGGACTTATACACTTAATGGTAAGGTCCTGGGGAGTGTTGCTGAACAAAGAGACCCTGGAGTGCAGGTTCATAGCTCCTTGAAAGTGGAGTCACAGGTAGATAGGATCGTGAAGAAGGTGTTTGGTATGCTTTTCTTTATTGGTCAGAGTGTTGAGTACAGGATTTGGGAGGTCATGTTGCGGCTGTACAGGATATTGGTTAGGCCACTGCTGGAATATTGCGTGCAATTCTGGTCTCCTTCCTATCGTAAAGATGTTGTGAAACTTGACAGGGTTCAGAAAAGATTTACAAGGATGTTGCCAGGGTTGGAGGGTTTGAGCTATAGGGAGAGGCTGAACAGGCTGGGGCTGTTTTCCCTGGAGCGTCAGAGGCTGAGGGGTGACCTTATATAGGCTTACAAAATTATGAGGGGCATGGATAGGATAAATAGGCAAAGTCTTTTCCCTGGGGTGGGGGAGTCCAGAGCTAAAGGGCATAGGTTTAGGGTGAGAGGGGAAAGATATAAAACAGACCTAAGGGGCAACGTTTTCACGCAGAGGGTGGTACGTGTATGGAATGAGTTGCCAGAGGATGTGGTGGAGGCTGTACAATTGCGACGTTTAAGATTGGTATATGAATGGGAAGGGTTTGGAGGGATATGGGCCGGGTGCTGGCAGGTGGGACTAGATTGGGTTCGGATATCTGGTCGGCATGGATGGGTTGGACCGAAGTGTCTGTTTCCATGCTGTACGTCTCTATGACTCTATGACCGGATGATTGGGAACAGTTGAGAGAACAGCAAAGGAAGGCCAAGAGGAAAAACAAAGGGGAAAATGAGAGTAAGCTTGGGAGAAACAAAGGAACTGACTGGAAATACTTCTGTAAGGATGCAAAGAGAAGCAAATTGGTGAAACCTAATGTCAGAAACGGGGGCATTTATAATAGGGAACAAGAAATGGTTGATGAGTTAAATTCATATTTCACTTCTGGCTTCAGGAAGGAGGATGCAAGTAACCAACATAAGGGGGAAGACAGGGTTTAGTGAGAGGGAGGAACTGAAGCAGTCAGTATTAGTCGGAAAAAGGTGTCTGGGAAATTAGTGGGATTGAAGATTCATTAACAGCCTGGGCCTGATAATCTACATCCCAGAGTGCTTCAGGAAGTGGCCAAAGAATACTGGATGCATTTGAGGTCATCTGCCAAGATTCTATCGACTCTGGAAGAGTTCCTGTGGATTAGAGGGTAGCTGATTTGACCTCCCTGCTTAAAAAGGAGGTAGAGAGAAAATAGGGAGTTGCAGACCTGTCAGCCTGCTGTTCGTGGTGGGAAGATGCTAGACTCCATTATCAAGAATTTTATAACAGAACATGTACAAAATATTAGAATCAACCACAGTCAATGTGAAAGGGAAATTATCCTTGACAAATCTATGAGAATACTTTGACGATGTAACTTGTAAGCTGATGAAGGGGAGCTAGTGAATGTGATTTATTTGGACTTTCAGTAGGTTTACTATAAGGTCCCACATAAGAAATCAATGTGTGACATTAAATCACATGGGATTAGGGGGCAGTGTACTGACATGGATAGTGACCTGGTTAACAGACAGGAAACAAAGAGTAGGAATAAATGGGTCTGGTTCCAAGCAGCAGGCAGTGACCAGTGGGTTACTGCAGGGATCAGTGGGTTACCGCGGGGATCAGTGGGATACCGCAGGAATCAGTGGAATGCCGCGGGGATCAGTGGGATACCGCAGGGATCAGTGGGATACCGCGGGGATCAGTGGGTTACCGTGGGGATCAGTGGGATACCGCGGGGATCAGTGGGTTACCGCGGGGATCAGTGGGATACCGCGGGGATCAGTGAGATACCGCAGGGATCAGTGGGTTACCACGGGGATCAGTGGGATATCGCGGGGATCAGTGGGATACCGCAGGGATCAGTGGGTGGGATACCGCAGGGATCAGTGGGGTACCGCAGGGATCAGTGGGGTACCACAGGGATCAGTGGGTTACCGCGGGGATCAGTGGGATACAGCAGGGATCAGTGGGATACCGCGGGGGTCAGTGGGATACCGCGGGGATCAATGGGATACCACAGGGATCGGTGGGGTACCGCGGGGGTCAGTGGGATACCGCGGGGATCAATGGGACACCACAGGGATCGGTGGGGTACCGCGGGGGTCAGTGGGATACCGCGGGGATCAGTGGGGCACCGCAGGGATCAGTGGGGCACCGCAGGGATCAGTGGGATACCGCGGGGATCGGTGGGTTACCGCGGGGATCAGTGGGGCATGGCGGGGATCAGTGGGTTACCGCGGGGCTCGGTGGGGTACCGCGGGGATCAGTGGGATACCGCGGGGATAGGTGCTTGGACCCTGCTATCCACAATATACATGAATGATGTAGGTGGGGGAACTCAATGTAATCTCTGCAGGTTTGCAGACAGCACAAAGCTGGGTGGGAGGGTGAGCTGTGAGGAGCATGCAGAGATGTCTCAGTGGGATTTGGACAGGCTGAGGGAGTGGGGAAATACATAGCAGATGCAGGATAATGTGGATAAATGTGAGGGGTTGGGGGGGGTCAGGAAGGCAGATGATGATCTGAATGGGGACAGGTTGGGAAAGGGGCAGGGGCAATGGCACCTGGGTGTCCTTGTACCCCAGTCTCTGAAGGTAAGCGTGCAGGTACAGCAGGCGGTGAGGAAGGGAAATGGGATGTTGGCCGACATAGTGAGAGGATTCGAGTCCAGGAGCAGGGAGGTCTTGCTGCAATTATACCGGGCCTTGCGGAGACCACACCTGGAGTATTGTGGACAGGTTTGGTCTCCTTATCTGAGGAAGGATGTTCTGGTGATGGAGGGAGGGCAGCGAAGGGTTACCAGACTGATTCCTGGGAGGGCAGGGCTGATGGATGAGGACAGACTGGATCAGTTAGGATTATATTCACTGGAGTTTAAAAGACTGAGGGGGATCTCATAGAAACTGATGAAATTCTAACAGGACTAGACAGGGTGACACAGGAGGGGTCTTCCTGATAATGGGGCTGGAGGGCGGGGTGGGTGGTCACAGTTTAAGGGAAAGGGTTAAAGCTTTTAGTGCTGAGATGTGGAGAAATGTTTTCATCCAGAGAGTGGGGAGCCTGTGGAATTCACCAGCACACGTGTTGAGGCCAAAACACTACGTGTTTATGAGGAGGTGGTAAATATAGCTAAAGGGATCATGTGATTAGGGTGTTGAGCTTGATGATCGGCCACGACCATATTAAATGGTGTAACAGGCTCGAGGGGCCGAATGGCCTACTCCTGCTCGTATCTTCCATGTTTCTGTGTCACCCTCCCCCTTCAGGGTGAGCTGCACCATTCGGTGAGATCCCTGACTGCAGTACCATCAGACAGACAGACAGACACACACCGCCCCCCCGCTGCCTTAACTCTGTCCCTATCACTCCTGCTTTCTTCTCCCTCTCCTCCTGGACGGCCTTGTCCCTTGTGCCTCTGTCCGCACTCCCTTGAGGAACCAGTAGCCTCCTGAGTATCCAAAATAGAAACTGATTTATGACAGCGTTCCTAGAAGTCTCCTGTACTTCCTGCCTGTTTCTCTCCATCTGGTCACCCATTTCCTTCGTTCCTCTAGTCCCTTGAGCTGCTCTGTGACCATCTCTCGAAACGTGCTATCCACAGTCACTCCCAGCCTGACGGATGTGCTACAGTCTCTCCAACCGCTGTTCCAGCTCCGAGACCCAGAGCTCGTGTTTCTGCTGTTGGGAGCATGTCCTATACACGTGGCTGTCTCAGACACTGGTGGGCTCCATGACTGGCCAAGACAATCTCCTCCTATCCCACAAACACTCTGTGATTTTGCTTGCCATTCCGCCAAGTTTGAAGTGTGTGCAGCTTCAGGGGTGGGGGGCGGGGGTTTCTGTGACTCAGTAATCAGCTGTCTGCCTTTCTCCTAGGATGTAATCTTGATGCCATCCATGATGTGACAGTGGCCTACCCTTACAACATCCCACAGGCTGAGAGGGACCTGTTCACTGGCAACTTCCCCAGAGAGATCCACTTCCACATCCGCCGTTATCCAGCTGACCAGCTGCCCACCTCCATGGATGGTCTGAAGGAATGGTGCTGCCTTCGCTGGCTGGAGAAGGAGAAGTTACTACGGGCTTATTACCAGGGCAATCACTCATTCAGTGATCTGGTCCAGCCTGCGAGTCCCGTCCAGGAGCCGAGTCCCGTCCAGGAGCCGAGTCCCGTCCAGGAGCCGAGTCCCGTCCAGGAGCAGAATTTGAGTCGGCTGGAGGTTTACAAGAAAGCTCCTTTCTGGGGGAGGGGTTGGAGTCAGAGTAAGGGCCGAAGTCGGATTTTACTGCACAGCTCGGCTCAGAGCTGGATTCGGAGGCAGGAGCAGACCGGGACACAGCTTCGTGCCCGGCTGCCTCCCTGCAAGTCACGGGGACGAGTCTTCCTCATCAAGGTCTTCTCCATCATCTACTGGACATTGTTTGTGATTGGCAGCTTTGTGCTCATCTGGTCGTACACCCTGGCGCGGTGGTACTTTACCAGCGTGGCAATCTTCTTCATAGCACAGGAGAAAATCGCTGGGGGCTGTGAGGTCATTGAGGTAGCACTCCACAATCTCAAACCCTCCCAACGGTGGAAACGGAGCAGTCAACATCAGGAGTGACACAGCCAAGCCCTCTCCGTCTGGCCAATCCCAGGGATTCTCCCACTGATCCAGCCAATGACAGGGGCAATTCCCATCAGAGAGACAGAAGAAAAGACAACTCAGCTGGGGCAGATCGATAGATCTCTCTGAACCGTGGAGTCTCAGAGAGTCCAGCTCTGATCTTTCACACCATTTTAGTCTGCATTCAAACTTTGGCTGACGGCCAGTGTGCAGGCACAGGCATCAGGAGCTGCCTCGTTTCAGACATCCTCAGCAGGAAGCCGTGTCAAACACACTTCACCCAGCCATCATTGTGGGTGAGACTCAGGGTCATTCAGGCATTCTTGTACTATACTGAATACGTCTGTGTGTGTGGGATTGTCCCCCAGTGAGAGTCAGTGTGTGTGTATGGGACTGTCCCCCAGTGAGAGTCAGTGTGTGTGTGGGACTGTCCCCCCAGTGAGAGTCAGTGTGTGTTTGGGATTGTCCCCCAGTGAGAGTCAGTGTGTGTGTGGGACTGTCCCCCCAGTGAGAGTCAGTGTGTGTGTGGGATTGTCCCCCAGTGAGAGTCAGTGTGTGTGTGGGACTGTCCCCCCAGTGAGAGTCAGTGTGTGTGACTGTCCCCCAGTGAGAGTCAGTGTGTGTGGGATTGTCCCCCAGTGAGAGTCAGTGTGTGTGTGTGTGGGATTGTCCCCCAGTGAGAGTCAGTGTGTGTGTGTGTGTGTGTGTGGGATTGTCCCCCAGTGAGAGTCAGTGTGTGTGTGTGGGACTGTGCCCCAGTGAGAGTCAGTGTGTGTGTGTGGGACTGTGCCCCAGTGAGAGTCAGTGTGTGTGTGTGGGATTGTCCCCCAGTGAGAGTCAGTGTGTGTGTGTGTGTGGGATTGTCCCCCAGTGAGAGTCAGTGTGTGTGTGTGGGATTGTCCCCCAGTGAGAGTCAGTGTGTGTGTGTGGGACTGTGCCCCAGTGAGAGTCAGTGTGTGTGTGTGGGATTGTCCCCCAGTGAGAGTCAGTGTGTGTGTGGGACTGTGCCCCAGTGAGAGTCAGTGGGTGTGTGTGGGACTGTCCCCCCAGTGAGAGTCAGTGTGTGTGTGTGTGGGACTGTCCCCCCAGTGAGAGTCAGTGGGTGTGTGTGGGACTGTCCCCCTACTGAGCGTCAGTGTGTGTGTGTGTGTGTGGGACTGTCCCCCCAGTGAGAGTCAGTGTGTGTGTGTGGGACTGTCCCAACCCCCCCCACCCAGTGAGAGTCAGTGTGTGTGTGTGTGGGACTGTCCCCCCCCAGTGAGAATCAGTGTGCGTGTGTGGGACTGTCCCCCCCCCCCCCAGTGAGAGTCAGTGTGTGTGTGTGGGACTGTCCCCCCCCAGTGAGAGTCAGTGTGTGTGTGTGGGACTGTCCCCCTCCCTAGTGAGAGTCAGTGTGTGTGTGGACTGTCCCCCAGTGACAGTCAGTGTGTGTGGGACTGTCCCACCCCCCAGTGAGAGTCAGTGTGTGTGGGACTGTCCCCCAGTGACAGTCAGTGTGTGTGGGACTGTCCCACCCCCCAGTGAGAGTCAGTGTGTGTGGGACTGTCCCCCAGTGAGAGTCAGTGTGTGTGTGTGTGTGTGGGGGGGAGAACTGCCACCCCTCCCCCCCCCCATTGAGAGTCAGTGTGTGTGTGGGACTGCTCCCCCCCCCCCCCCCCCCGTGAGAGTCGGTGTGTGTGTGGGACAGTCCCCCCCAGTGAGAGTTGGTGTGTGTGTGGGGCCTGGAGGCACAGCCTTTAACCTCAGCCTTTCACTGTCAATTTGTGTCAAGGAGTGAAGATTATTGCCTGCTGACATAATTCGGAAAATTGTCCATTTGTATTTTCATGTTTGCAGAGAGATTCACTTGTCTGTTTTTAAAATCCCATTGCCCAAAATCTTTGTGTTGCGTCATCAGTGGTTGTCGATGGAGTAGCCCTGTCTGCCGTCCACATTAAACACTCTCCCTCTTTTTAAGTGAAATTCTGATGCTAATAAACATAGTTAGCTCTTCGCCTGTTGTATGAATGTGTTTACTGTCACATTAGCACACTGGGAAGCAGTTCTTCAGAGTCTGTCCTGTGAGCTGCTGAGTCTTGGCATTAAAGCCAGCCTCAGGGGACCCCTGGACCTGAGGCGGAGTAGCTGAAGAAACTGTGGCAGGTCCTCTTCTGTTGTGGGAGGGTCGCGGACAGGAACATCGATGTGATGCTGGTGTGGGTTCTGCTGTCATTAATCAGAGCATCGCTAACTTGTCTTCCCCAAGGTATTCATGATAATCTGATAGTACAACAACAGGCGAGCCACTCTCATAATGACCGACTGTAATAAAGCGAAGCAGGAATTCTTGGAGAAGCTTCACTCCTGTGCCAGAGTCGGACAGCCATTCAGCCGGAGTGACTGCAGTGGTCAATTCCCACTCGTCAGGGTTTTGGACGAGTGGGGTCTACAGCAATGGTCGATGAACTCTTCAACCCCAGTACGATCCTCCTCCCCCGTCAACCTTTTCCTGTTCTGGGCATTAGCATCAGATTGACCACATCTTCAGGCGGGGAGAGGAAGCTGCAATGTGTGTACGTACCAAAAGCCATGTCTGGTGCTGACTGCAGTACTGACCACTGTTGTGTTATTTTAATGCCAGACCTTGATGTCCCCAGTTTACGAGAGTCCTGACTTATCTCTGAGCCTTGAAAATGTAAGTTGTCGTTATGTACATTATCTGGGAGAGTTCACCTCAGGCACAGTGACTCCACAGTGGAGCATTCCACGGTCAGTGTCACGGTGAGGCGGTCTAGGAAGAGCATCCTGCGGTCAGCGTCTTGGTGAATCGGTCTGGGAAGAGCATCCTGTGGTCAGCGTCTTGGTGAATCGGTCTGGGAAGAGCATCCTGTGGTCAGCGTCGTGGTGAATCGGTCTGGGATAGATCATCCTGTGGTCAGTGTTTCGGTGAATCGGTCTGGGAAGAGTGTCCCGTGGTCAGCGTCTTGGTGAATCGGTCTGGGAAGAGGGTTCCGTGGTCAGTGTCTTGGTGAATCGGTCTGGGAAGAGTCTCCTGTGGGCAGCATCTTGGTGAATCAGTGTATCAGTCTGGGAAGAGCGTCCCGTGGTCATCATCTCGGTGTATCAGTCTGGGAAGAAGGTAACGTGGTCAGCGTCTTGGTGAATCGGTCTGGAAAGAGTGTTTTGTGGTCAGCATCTTGGTGAATCGGTCTGGGAAGAGTGTCCCGTGGTCAGCGTCTTGGTGAATCGGTCTGGAAAGAGTGTTTTGTGGTCAGCGTCTTGGTGAATCGGTCTGGGAAGAGGGTTCCGTGGTCAGTGTCTTGGTAAATCGGTCTGGGAAGAGTGTCCTACGGGCAGCATCTTGGTGAATCGGTCCGGGAAGAGCATCCTGTGGTCAGCATCTTGGTGAATCGGTCTGGGAAGAGGATACTGTGCTCAGCGTCTCAGTGAATCGGTCCGGGAAGAATGTTTTGTGGTCAGCATCTCGGTGAATCGGTCTGGGAAGAGGATCCTGTGCTCAGCGTCTTGGTGAATCGGTCTGGGAAGAGGGTCCCATGGTCAGCGTCTCGGTGAATCGGTCTGGGAAGAGGGTACCGTGGTCAGTGTCTCGGTGAATCGGTCTGGGAAGAGTGTCCTGTGGTCAGCATCTCGGTGAATGGGTCTGGGAAGAGTGTTTTGTGGTCAGTGTCTTGGTGAATCGGTCTGGGAAGAGTGTCCCGTGGTCAGCGTCTCGGTGAATCGGTCTGGGAAGAGTGTCCCGTGGTCAGCGTGCGGGGATTCGGTCTGGCTAGAGCATCCTGTGGTCAGCGTCTTGGTGAATCGGTCTGGGAAGAGGGTCCCGTGGTCAGCGTCTTGGTGAATCGGTCTGGGAAGAGGGTTCCGTGGTCAGTGTCTTGGTGAATCGGTCTGGGAAGAGTGTCCTGCGGGCAGCATCTTGGTGAATCGGTCTGGGAAGAGCATCATGTGGTCAGTGTCGTAGTGAATTGGTCTGGGAAGAGCATCCTGTGGTCAGTGTCTCGGTGAATCGGTCTGGGAAGAGTGTCCTGTGGGCAGCATCTTGGTGAATAGGTCTGGGAAGAGCATCCTGTGGTCAGTGTCGTAGTGAATTGGTCTGGGAAGAGCATCCTGTGGTCAGTGTCATGGTGAATCGGTCTGGGATAGATCATCCTGTGGTCAGCGTCTCGGTGAATCGGTCTGGGAAGAGGGTCCTTTGGTCAGTGTCTCGGTGAATCGGTCTGGGAAGAGGGTCCTTTGGTCAGTGTCTCGGTGAATCGGTCTGGGATAGATCATCCTGTGGTCAGCGTCTCGGTGAATCAGTCTGGGAAGAGCGTCCCACAGTCAGCGTCTCGGTGAATCAGTCTAGGAAGAGCATCCTGTGGTCAGTGTCGTAGTGAATTGGTCTGGGAAGAGCGTCCCGTGGTCAGCGGCTCGATGTATCAGTCTGGGAAGAGGGTAATGTGGTCAGCGTCTTGGTGAATCGGTCCGGGAAGAGCGTCCCGTGGTCAGCGTCTCGGTGAATCGGTCTAGGAAGAATGTCCTGTGGTCAGTGTCTCGGTGAATCGGTCTGGGAAGAGTGTCCTGTGGGCAGCATCTTGGTGAATAGGCCTGGGAAGAGCATCCTGTGGTCAGTGTCGTAGTGAATTGGTCTGGGAAGAGCATCCTGTGGTCAGTGTCGTGGTGAATCGGTCTGGGATAGATCATCCTGTGGTCAGCGTCTCGGTGAATCGGTCTGGGAAGAGGGTCCTTTGGTCAGTGTCTCGGTGAATCGGTCTGGGATAGATCATCCTGTGGTCAGCATCTCGGTGAATCAGTCTGGGAAGAGCGTCCCATGGTCAGCATCTCGGTGAATCAGTCTAGGAAGAGCATCCTGTGGTCAGTGTCATAGTGAATTGGTCTGGGAAGAGCGTCCCGTGGTCAGCGGCTCGGTGTATCAGTCTGGGAAGAGGGTCCTGTGGTCAGCGTCTTGGTGAATCGGTCCGGGAAGAGCGTCCCGCGGTCAGCGTCCCGGTGAATCGGTCTAGGAAGAATGTCCTGTGGTCAGCGTCTTGGTGAATTGGTCTAGGAAGAGTGTCCTGTGATCAGCGTCTCGGTGAATCGGTCTGGGAAGAAGGTCCTGTGGTCAGCGTCTTGGTGGATCGGTCTGGGAAGAAATTCCTGTGGTCAGCGTCTCGGTGAATCGGTCCGGGAAGAGTGTTTTGTGGTCAGCGTCTCGGTGAATCGGTCTGGGAAGAGTGTCCTCTGGTCAGTGTCGTGGCGAATCGGTCTGGGAAGAGAGTCCTGTGGTCAGCGTCTCGGTGAATCGGTCTGGGAAGAGGGTACTGTGGTCAGTGTCTCGGTGAATCGGTCTGGGAAGAGGGTACTGTGGTCAGTGTCTCGGTGAATCGGTCTGGGAAGAGTGTCCTGTGGTCAGCATATTGGTGAATCGGTCTGGGAAGAGGGTCCTGTGGTCAGTGTCTCGGTGAATCGGTCTGGGAAGAGTGTCCTGTGGTCAGCATCTCGGTGAATCGGTCTGGGAAGAGGGTACCGTGGTCAGTGTCTTGGTGAATCGGTCTGGGAAGAGGGTCCTGTGGTCAGCGTAGTGGTGAATCGGTCTGGGAAGTGAGTCCCGTGGTCAGCGCCTCGGTGAATCGGTCTGGGAAGAGTGTCCCGTGGTCAGCGTGCGGGGATTCGGTCTGGCTAGAGCATCCTGTGGTCAGCGTCTTGGTGAATCAGTCTGGGAAGAGTGTCGCGTGGTCAGCGTCTTGGTGAGTCGGTCTGGGAAGAGGTTCCCGTGGAGAGCGTCTCAGTGAATCGGTCTGGGAAGAGTGTCCCATGGTCAGTGTCTCGGTGAATCAGTCTGGGAAGAGTGTTTTGTGGTCAGCGTCTTGGTGAGTCGGTCCGGGAAGAGGTTCCCGTGGAGAGCGTCTCAGTGAATCGGACTGGGAAGAGTGTCCCGTGGTCAGTGTCTCGGTGAATCGGTCTGGGAAGAGGGTCCCGTGGTCAGCGTCTTGGTGAATCGGTCTGGGAAGAGGGTTCCGTGGTCAGTGTCTTGGTGAATCGGTCTGGGAAGAGTGTCCTGCGGGCAGCATCTTGGTGAATCGGTCTGGGAAGAGCATCATGTGGTCAGTGTCGTAGTGAATTGGTCTGGGAAGAGCATCCTGTGGTCAGTGTCTCGGTGAATCGGTCTGGGAAGAGTGTCCTGTGGGCAGCATCTTGGTGAATAGGTCTGGGAAGAGCATCCTGTGGTCAGTATCGTAGTGAATTGGTCTGGGAAGAGCATCCTGTGGTCAGTGTCGTGGTGAATCGGTCTGGGAAGAGCGTCCCACGGTCAGCGTCTCGGTGAATCAGTCTAGGAAGAGCATCCTGTGGTCAGTGTCATAGTGAATTGGTCTGGGAAGAGCGTCCCGTGGTCAGCGGCTCGGTGTATCAGTCTGGGAAGAGGGTAATGTGGTCAGCGTCTTGGTGAATCGGTCCGGGAAGAGCGTCCCGTGGTCAGCGTCTCGGTGAATCGGTCTAGGAAGAATGTCCTGTGGTCAGCGTCTTGGTGAATTGGTCTAGGAAGAGTGTCCTGTGATCAGCGTCTCGGTGAATCGGTCTGGGAAGAAGGTCCTGTGGTCAGCGTCTTGGTGAATCGGTCTGGGAAGAAGGTCCTGTGCTCAGCGTCTCAGTGAATCGGTCTGGGAAGAGTGTCCTCTGGTCAGTGTCGTGGCGAATCGGTCTGGGAAGAGAGTCCTGTGGTCAGCGTCTCGGTGAATCAGTCTGGGAAGAGGGTCCCATGGTCAGCGTCTTGGTGGATCGGTCTGGGAAGTAGGTCCTGTGGTCAGCGTCTCGGTGAATCGGTCCGGGAAGAGCATCCTGTGGTCAGCATCTTGGTGAATCGGTCTGGGAAGAGGATACTGTGCTCAGCGTCTCAGTGAATCGGTCCGGGAAGAATGTTTTGTGGTCAGCATCTCGGTGAATCGGTCTGGGAAGAGGATCCTGTGCTCAGCGTCTTGGTGAATCGGTCTGGGAAGAGGGTCCCATGGTCAGCGTCTCGGTGAATCGGTCTGGGAAGAGGGTACCGTGGTC
Source organism: Chiloscyllium plagiosum (assembly GCF_037043375.1). Lineage (NCBI taxonomy): Eukaryota > Metazoa > Chordata > Chondrichthyes > Orectolobiformes > Hemiscylliidae > Chiloscyllium > Chiloscyllium plagiosum. The sequence continues at coordinate 161,757,682 of NW_028270141.1, read as the reverse complement.
AGTGTCTCGGTGAATCGGTCTGGGAAGAGTGTCCTGTGGTCAGCATCTCGGTGAATCGGTCTGGGAAAGGGTCCTGTGGTCAGTGTCTCGGTGAATCGGTCTGGGAAGAGGGTCCTGTGGTCAGTGTCTTGGTGAATCCGTCTAGGAAGAGTGTTTTGTGGTCAGCGTATTGGTGAATCGGTCTGGGAAGAGTGTCCTGTGGTCAGCGTATTGGTGAATCGGTCTGGGAAGAGCGTCCCGCGGTCAGCGTCTCGGTGAATTGGTCTGGGAAGAGGGCCCAGTGGTCAGTGTCTCGATGAATCGGCCTGGGAATAGTGTCCCGTGGTCAGCGTCTTGGTGAATCGGTCTGGGCAGAGTGTCCCGTGGTCAGCATCCCGGTGAATCGGTCTGGGAAGAGCATCCTGTGGTCAGCATCTTGGTGAATCGGTCTGGGAAGAGCATCCTGTGGTCAGTGTCGTAGTGAATTGTTCTGGGAAGAGCATCCTGTGGTCAGTGTCTCGGTGGATCGGTCAGGGAAGAGGATCCTGTGGTCAGCGTCTTGGTGAATCGGTCTGGGAAGAGGATCCTGTGCTCAGCGTCTTGGTGAATCGGTCTGGGAAGATGGTCCTGTGGTCAGTGTCTCGGTGAATCGGTCTGGGAAGAGGGTCCTGTGGTCAGCGTCTCGGTGAATCGGTCTGGGAAGAGTGTTTTGTGGTCAGCGCCTCGGTGAATCGGTCTGGGAAGAGGATCCCACGGTCAGTGTCACGGTGAATCGGTCTGGGAAGAGGGTCCTGTGGTCAGCGTCTCAGTGAATCGGTCTGGGAAGAGGGTCCTGTGGTCAGTGTCTCAGTGAATTGGTCTGGGAAGAGTGTTTTGTGGTCAGCGTATTGGTGAATCGGTCTGGGAAGAGTGTCCTGTGGTCAGTGTCTCGGTGAATCGGTCTGGGAAGAGGGTCCCGTGGTCAGCGTCTTGGTGAATCAGTCTGGGAAGAGGGTTCCGTGGTCAGTGTCTTGGTGAATCGGTCTGGGAAGAGTGTCCTGCGGGCAGCATCTTGGTGAATCGGTCTGGGAAGAGCATCATGTGGTCAGTGTCGTAGTGAATTGGTCTGGGAAGAGCATCCTGTGGTCAGTGTCTCGGTGAATCGGTCTGGGAAGAGTGTCCTGTGGGCAGCATCTTGGTGAATAGGTCTGGGAAGAGCATCCTGTGGTCAGTATCGTAGTGAATTGGTCTAGGAAGAGCATCCTGTGGTCAGTGTCGTAGTGAATTGGTCTGGGAAGAGCGTCCCGTGGTCAGCGGCTCGGTGTATCAGTCTGGGAAGAGGGTAATGTGGTCAGCGTCTTGGTGAATCGGTCCGGGAAGAGCGTCCCATGGTCAGCGTCTCGGTGAATCGGTCTAGGAAGAATGTCCTGTGGTCAGCGTCTTGGTGAATTGGTCTAGGAAGAGTGTCCTGTGATCAGCGTCTCGGTGAATCGGTCTGGGAAGAAGGTCCTGTGGTCAGCGTCTTGGTGAATCGGTCTGGGAAGAAGGTCCTGTGCTCAGCGTCTCAGTGAATCGGTCTGGGAAGAGTGTCCTCTGGTCAGTGTCGTGGCGAATCGGTCTGGGAAGAGAGTCCTGTGGTCAGCGTCTCGGTGAATCGGTCTGGGAAGAGGGTCCCATGGTCAGCGTCTTGGTGGATCGGTCTGGGAAGTAGGTCCTGTGGTCAGCGTCTCGGTGAATCGGTCCGGGAAGAGCATCCTGTGGTCAGCATCTTGGTGAATCGGTCTGGGAAGAGGATACTGTGCTCAGCGTCTCAGTGAATCGGTCCGGGAAGAATGTTTTGTGGTCAGCATCTCGGTGAATCGGTCTGGGAAGAGGATCCTGTGCTCAGCGTCTTGGTGAATCGGTCTGGGAAGAGGGTCCCATGGTCAGCGTCTCGGTGAATCGGTCTGGGAAGAGGGTACCGTGGTCAGTGTCTCGGTGAATCGGTCTGGGAAGAGTGTCCTGTGGTCAGCATCTCGGTGAATCGGTCTGGGAAGAGGGTCCTGTGGTCAGTGTCTCAGTGAATTGGTCTGGGAAGAGTGTTTTGTGGTCAGCGTATTGGTGAATCGGTCTGGGAAGAGTGTCCTGTGGCCAGCATCTCGGTGAATAGGTCTGGGAAGAGTGTTTTGTGGTCAGTGTCTCGGTGAATCAGTCTGGGAAGAGTGTCCTGTGGTCAGCATCTCTGTGAATCGGTCTGGGAAGAGGGTCCTGTGGTCAGCGTCTTGGTGAATCCGTCTAGGAAGAGTGTTTTGTGGTCAGCGTATTGGTGAATCGGTCTGGGAAGAGTGTCCTGTGGTCAGCGTATTGGTGAATTGGTCTGGGAAGAGCGTCCCGCGGTCAGCGTCTCGGTGAATCGGTCTGGGAAGAGGGCCCAGTGGTCAGTGTCTCGATGAATCGGCCTGGGAAGAGTGTCCCGTGGTCAGCGTCTCGGTGAATCGGTCTGGGAAGAGGGCCCAGTGGTCAGTGTCTCGGTGAATCGGCCTGGGAAGAGTGTCCCGTGGTCAGCGTCTTGGTGAATCGGTCTGGGAAGAGTGTCTCGTGGTCAGCATCTCGGTAAATCGGTCTGGGAAGAGCATCCTGTGGTCAGCATCTTGGTGAATCGGTCTGGGAAGAGCATCCTGTGGTCAGTGTCGTAGTGAATTGTTCTGGGAAGAGCATCCTGTGGTCAGCGTCTCGGTGAATCGGTCTGGGAAGAGGGTCCTGTGGTCAGTGTCGTAGTGAATTGTTCTGGGAAGAGCATCCTGTGGTCAGCGTCTTGGAGAATCGGTCTGGGAAGAGCATCCTGTGGTCAGTGTCGTAGTGAATTGTTCTGGGAAGAGCATCCTGTGGTCAGCGTCTTGGTGAATCGGTCTGGGAAGAGGGTCCTGTGGTCAGTGTCTCGGTGAATCGGTCTGGGAAGAGTGTCCTGTGGTCAGCGTCTCGGTGAATCGGTCTGGGAAGAGGATCCTGTGGTCAGCGTCTCGGTGAATCGGTCTGGGAAGAGGGTCCTGTGGTCAGCGTCTCGGTGAATCGGTCTGGCAAGCGTGTCCCGTGGTCAGCGACTCGGTGAATCGGTCTGGGAAGAGTGTCCTGTGGTCAGTGTCTCGGTGAATCGGTCTGGGAAGAGGATCCTGTGGTCAGCGTCTTGGTGAATCGGTCTGGGAAGAGGGTCCTGTGGTCAGTGTCTCTGTGAATCGGTCTGGGAAGAGGGTCCTGTGGTCAGCGTCTTGGTGAATCGATCTGGGAAGAGGGTCCTGTGGTCAGTGTCTCGGTGAATCGGTCTGGGAAGAGGGTCCTGTGGTCAGCGTCTCGGTGAATCGGTCTGGCAAGCGTGTCCCGTGGTCAACGTCTTGGTGAATCGGTCTGGGAAGAGTGTCCCGTGGTCAGCGTCTTGGTGAATCGGTCTGGGAAGAGGGTCCGGTGGTCAGCGTCTTGGTGAATCGGTCTGGGAAGAGTGTCCCGTGGTCAGCGTCTTGGTGAATCGGTCTGGGAAGAGGGTCCTGTGGTCAGTGTCTCGGTGAATCGGTCTGGGAAGAGGGTCCTGTGGTCAGTGTGTCGGTGAATCGGTCTGGGAAGAGGGTCCTGTGGTCAGCGCCTAGGTGAATCGGTCTGGGAAGAGGATCCCACGGTCAGTGTCACGGTGAATCGGTCTGGGAAGAGGGTCCTGTGGTCAGCGTCTCAGTGAATCGGTCTGGGAAGAGGGTCCTGTGGTCAGTGTCTCAGTGAATTGGTCTGGGAAGAGTGTTTTGTGGTCAGTGTATTGGTGAATCGGTCTGGGAAGAGGGTCCTGTGGTCAGTGTCTCGGTGAATCGGTCTGGGAAGAGGATCCTATGGTCAGTGTCTCTGTGAATCGGTCTGGGAAGAGGGTCCTGTGGTCAGTGTCTCGGTGAATCGGTCTGGGGAGAGGGTCCTGTGGTCAGCCTCTCGGTGAATCGGTCTGGGAAGAGGGTCCTGTGGTCAGCGTCTCGGTGAATCGGTCTGGGAAGAGGGTCGCGTGGTCAGCGTCTCGGTGAATCGGTCTGGGAAGAGGGTCCTGTGGTCAGTGTCTCGGTGAATCGGTCTGGGAAGAGCATCTCGCGGTCAGCGTCTTGGTGAATTGGTCTGGGAAGAGTGTCCCGCGGTCAGCGTCTCGGTGAATCGGTCTGGGAAGAAGGTTCTGTGGTCAGCGTCTTGGTGAATCGGTCTGGGAAAAAGGTCCTGTGGTCAGCGTCTTGGTGAATCGGTCTGGGAAGAGTGTCCTGTGGTCAGCGTCTTGGTGAGTCGGTCTGGGAAGAGGGTCCTGTGGTCAGTATCTTGGTGAATCGGTCTGGGAAGAGCGAACCCTGGTCAGTGTCTTGGTAAATCGGTCTGGGAAGAATGTCCTGTGGTCAGTGTCGGTGAATCGGTCTGGGAAGGGGATACTGTGGTCAGTGTCTCGGTGAATCGGTCTGGGAAGAGTGTCTCGCGGTCAGCGTCTCGGTGAATCGGTCTGGGAAGAGCGTCCTGTGGTCAGTGTCGGTGAATCGGTCTGGGAAGAGCGTCCTGTGGTCAGTGTGTCGGTGAATCGGTCTGGGAAGAGCGTCCTGTGGTCAGTGTGTCGGTGAATCGGTCTGGGAAGAGGGTCCTGTGGTCAGCGTCTCGGTGAATCGGTCAGCTAAGAATGTCCCGCGGTCAGCGTCTCAGTGAATCGGTCTGGGAAGAGGGGTCCTATGGTCAGTGTCTCGGTGAATCGGTCTGGGAAGAGGGGTCCTATGGTCAATGTCTCGGTGAATCGGTCTGGGAAGAGTGTCCTGTGGTCAGTGTCTCGGTGAATCGGTCTGGGAAGAGTGTCCTGTGGTCAGTGTCGTGGTGAATCCGAGTGGGAAGAGGATCCTGTGGTCATTGTCTCCGTGAATCGGTCTGGGAAGAGGGTCCTGTGGTCAGTGTCTCGGTGAATCGGTCTGGGAAGGGAATACTGTGGTCAGTGTCTTGGTGAATCGGTCTGGGAAGAGGGTCCTGTGGTCAGCGTCTCGGTGAATCGGTCTGGGAAGAGTTTCCTGTGGTCAGTGTCTCGGTGAATCGGTCTGGGAAGAGTGTCCTGTGGTCAGTGTCGTGGTGAATCCGAGTGGGAAGAGGATCCTGTGGTCATTGTCTCCGTGAATCGGTCTGGGAAGAGGGTCCTGTGGTCAGTGTCTCGGTGAATCGGTCTGGGAAGGGGATACTGTGGTCAGTGTCTTGGTGAATCGGTCTGGGAAGAGGGTCCTGTGGTCAGCGTCTCGGTGAATCGGTCTGGGAAGAGTGTCCTGTGGTCAGCGTCTCGGTGAATCGGTCTGGGAAGAGGGCCCAGTGGTCAGTGTCTCGATGAATCGGCCTGGGAAGAGTGTCCCGTGGTCAGCGTCTCGGTGAATCGGTCTGGGAAGAGGGCCCAGTGGTCAGTGTGTCGGTGAATCGGCCTGGGAAGAGTGTCCCGTGGTCAGCGTCTTGGTGAATCGGTCTGGGAAGAGTGTCTCGTGGTCAGCATCTCGGTGAATCGGTCTGGGAAGAGCATCCTGTGGTCAGCATCTTGGTGAATCGGTCTGGGAAGAGCATCCTGTGGTCAGTGTCGTAGTGAATTGTTCTGGGAAGAGCATCCTGTGGTCAGCGTCTCGGTGAATCGGTCTGGGAAGAGGGTCCTGTGGTCAGTGTCTCGGTGAATCGGTCTGGGAAGGGGATACTGTGGTCAGTGTCTTGGTGAATCGGTCTGGGAAGAGGGTCCTGTGGTCAGCGTCTCGGTGAATCGGTCTGGGAAGAGGATCCTGTGGTCAGCGTCTTGGTGAATCGGTCTGGGAAGAGGGTCCTGTGGTCAGCGTCTCGGTGAATCGGTCTGGGAAGAGGGTCCTGTGGTCAGCGTCTCGGTGAATCGGTCTGGCAAGCGTGTCCCGTGGTCAGCGACTTGGTGAATCGGTCTGGGAAGAGTGTCCTGTGGTCAGTGTCTCGGTGAATCGGTCTGGGAAGAGGATCCTGTGGTCAGCGTCTTGGTGAATCGGTCTGGGAAGAGGGTCCTGTGGTCAGTGTCTCTGTGAATCGGTCTGGGAAGAGGGTCCTGTGGTCAGCGTCTTGGTGAATCGATCTGGGAAGAGGGTCCTGTGGTCAGTGTCTCGGTGAATCGGTCTAGGAAGAGGGTCCTGTGGTCAGCGTCTCGGTGAATCGGTCTGGCAAGCGTGTCCCGTGGTCAACGTCTTGGTGAATCGGTCTGGGAAGAGTGTCCTGTGGTCAGCGTCTTGGTGAATCGGTCTGGGAAGAGGGTCCGGTGGTCAGCATCTTGGTGAATCGGTCTGGGAAGAGTGTCCCGTGGTCAGCGTCTTGATGAATCGGTCTGGGAAGAGGGTCCTGTGGTCAGTGTCTCGGTGAATCGGTCTGGGAAGAGGGTCCTGTGGTCAGTGTGTCGGTGAATCGGTCTGGGGAGAGGGTCCTGTGGTCAGCGCCTCGGTGAATCGGTCTGGGAAGAGGATCCCACGGTCAGTGTCACGGTGAATCGGTCTGGGAAGAGGGTCCTGTGGTCAGCGTCTCAGTGAATCGGTCTGGGAAGAGGGTCCTGTGGTCAGTGTCTCAGTGAATTGGTCTGGGAAGAGTGTTTTGTGGTCAGTGTATTGGTGAATCGGTCTGGGAAGAGGGTCCTGTGGTCAGTGTCTCGGTGAATCGGTCTGGGAAGAGGATCCTATGGTCAGTGTCTCTGTGAATCGGTCTGGGAAGAGGGTCCTGTGGTCAGTGTCCCGGTGAATCGGTCTGGGGAGAGGGTCCTGTGGTCAGCCTCTCGGTGAATCGGTCTGGGAAGAGGGTCCTGTGGTCAGTGTCTCGGTGAATCGGTCTGGGAAGAGGGTCCTGTGGTCAGCGTCTCGGTGAATCGGTCTGGGAAGAGGGTCGCGTGGTCAGCGTCTCGGTGAATCGGTCTGGGAAGAGGGTCCTGTGGTCAGTGCCTCGGTGAATTGGTCTGGGAAGAGTGTCCCGCGGTCAGCGTCTCGGTGAATCGGTCTGGGAAGAAGGTTCTGTGGTCAGCGTCTTGGTGAATCGGTCTGGGAAAAAGGTCCTGTGGTCAGCGTCTTGGTGAATCGGTCTGGGAAGAGTGTCCTGTGGTCAGCGTCTTGGTGAGTCGGTCTGGGAAGAGGGTCCTGTGGTCAGTATCTTGGTGAATCGGTCTGGGAAGAGGGTCCCATGGTCAGTGTCTCGGTGAATCGGTCTGGGAAGAGCGAACCCTGGTCAGTGTCTTGGTAAATCGGTCTGGGAAGAATGTCCTGTGGTCAGTGTCGGTGAATCGGTCTGGGAAGGGGATACTGTGGTCAGTGTCTCGGTGAATCGATCTGGGAGGAGGCTCCTGTGGTCAGTGTCGTGGTGAATCGGTCTTGGAAGAGGGTCCTGTGGTCAGTGTCTCGGTGAATCGGTCTGGGAAGAGGGGTCCTATGGTCAATGTCTCGGTGAATCGGTCTGGGAAGAGTGTCCTGTGGTCAGTGTCTCGGTGAATCGGTCTGGGAAGAGTGTCCTGTGGTCAGTGTCGTGGTGAATCCGAGTGGGAAGAGGATCCTGTGGTCATTGTCTCCGTGAATCGGTCTGGGAAGAGGGTCCTGTGGTCAGTGTCTCGGTGAATCGGTCTGGGAAGGGGATACTGTGGTCAGTGTCTTGGTGAATCGGTCTGGGAAGAGGGTCCTGTGGTCAGCGTCTCGGTGAATCGGTCTGGGAAGAGTGTCCTGTGGTCAGCGTCTCGGTGAATCGGTCTGGGAAGAGGGTCCTGAGGTCAGTGTCTCGGTGAATCGGTCTGGGAAGAAGGTCCCACGGTCAGTGTCTCGGTGAATCGGTCTGGGATGAGTGTCCTATGGTCAGTGTCTCGGTGAATCAGTCTGGGAAGAGGGTCCTGTGGTCAGTGTCTCGGTGAATCGGTCTGGGAAGAGTGTCCCACGGTCAGTGTCTCGGTGAATCGGTCTGGGAAGAGTGTCCTGTGGTCAGCGTCTCGGTGAATCGGTCTGGGAAGAGGGTCCCACGGTCAGTGTCTCGGTGAATCGGTCTGGGAAGAGGGTCCTGTGGTCAGTGTCTCGGTGAATCGGTCTGGGAAGAGGGTCCCACGGTCAGTGTGTCGGTGAATCGGTCTGGGAAGAGGGTCCCACGGTCAGTGTCTCGGTGGATCGGTCTGGGAAGAGGGTCCTGTGGTCAGTGTCTCGGTGAATCGGTCTGGGAAGAGGGTCCTGTGGTCAGTGTCTCGGTGAATCAGTCTGGGAAGAGGGTCCTGTGGTCAGTGTCTCGGTGAATCGGTCTGGGAAGAGGGTCCTGTGGTGAGTGTCTCTGTGAATCAGTCTGGGAAGAGGGTCCTGTGGTCAGTGTCTCGGTGAATCAGTCTGGGAAGAGGGTCCTGTGGTCAGTGTCTCGGTGAATCGGTCTGGGAAGAGGGTCCTGTGGTCAGTGTCTCGGTGAATCAGTCTGGGAAGAGGGTCCTGTGGTCAGTGTCTCGGTGAATCGGTCTGGGAAGAGGGTCCTGTGGTCAGTGTCTCGGTGAATCGGTCTGGGAAGAGGGTCCTGTGGTCAGTGTCTCTGTGAATCAGTCTGGGAAGAGGGTCCTGTGGTCAGTGTCTCGGTGAATCAGTCTGGGAAGAGGGTCCTGTGGTCAGTGTCTCGGTGAATCGGTCTGGGAAGAGGGTCCTGTGGTCAGTGTCTCTGTGAATCAGTCTGGGAAGAGGGTCCTGTGGTCAGTGTCTCGGTGAATCAGTCTGGGAAGAGGGTCCTGTGGTCAGTGTCTCGGTGAATCAGTCTGGGAAGAGGGTCCTGTGGTCAGTGTCTCGGTGAATCAGTCTGGGAAGAGGGTCCTGTGGTCAGTGTCTCGGTGAATCGGTCTGGGAAGAGGGTCCTGTGGTCAGTGTCTCGGTGAATCGGTCTGGGAAGAGGGTCCTGTGGTCAGCGTCTCGGTGAATCAGTCTGGGAAGAGGGTCCTGTGGTCAGTGTCTCGGTGAATCGGTCTGGGAAGAGGGTCCTGTGGTCAGTGTCTCGGTGAATCGGTCTGGGAAGAGGGTCCTGTGGTCAGTGTCTCGGTGAATCGGTCTGGGAAGAGGGTCCTGTGGTCAGTGTCTCGGTGAATCGGTCTGGGAAGAGGGTCCTGTGGTCAGTGTCTCGGTGAATCGGTCTGGGAAGAGGGTCCTGTGGTCAGTGTCTCGGTGAATCGGTCTGGGAAGAGGGTCCTGTGGTCAGTGTCTCGGTGGATCGGTCTGGGAAGAGGGTCCTGTGGTCAGTGTCTCGGTGAATCGGTCTGGGAAGAGGGTCCTGTGGTCAGTGTCTCGGTGAATCGGTCTGGGAAGAGGGTCCTGTGGTCAGTGTCTCGGTGGATCGGTCTGGGAAGAGGGTCCTGTGGTCAGTGTCTCGGTGAATCGGTCTGGGAAGAGTGTCCTGTGGTCAGCGTCTCTGTGAATCGGTCTGGGAAGAGGGTCCTGTGGTCAGTGTCTCGGTGAATCGGTCTGGGAAGTTCGTCAGAATGTGATGCAGTGGAAGTGGAAGCAGCTGATTTGGGTGAATACATTTGAGAGCGAGCTTGAAGTTTGGAAGGTCATTGCAGAAGTCAGTTTTTTTTTCACTCCTCTAGTAAAACTGGTCTGATTCTGTATGCTTTTAAAACCTGAGCCTCAGCACAGATTTGTCTGTGTATTTGTATTCTGATCCAGACTTCGATGCTCTAACCCTGACCACAAGGAACTAAAAAAAACCAAACCTGACACATACAACATTGTGGGAGCAGGGAGGTGATGTTGGAACTGGACAGGCCTCTGGTTAGGGCCACAGCTGGAGTACTGTGGGCAGTTCTAGTCCCCACGCTATAGGAGGGATGGGATTGTCCTGGAGGGAGTGCAGAGGGAGATCCACCAGGATACTCCCTGGGATGGAGTATCTCAGTGATGGAGAGAGGCTGGATAAGCTCGGGCTGGTTCTTAGAGACGGCTGAGGGGGGGACTGCTCGAGGTGAGATAATGAGGGGCATGGACAGGGTGCGGAGAGAGCAAAATAAAACTGCAAGAACCACGCCTGCTGTAAGTCAGAAACAAAAACAGAAATTGCTGGAAAAGCTCAGCCGGTCTGGCAGCATCTGTGGAGAGAAATCAGAGTTAACATTTCAGGTTGAGTTACCCTTCCTCAGAACAGTTCTGCAAATAGAAAATAGCTGTTCCCCTTAGTCAAAGGGTCAATAACAAGGGGGCATCATTATAAAGTGAAAGGCAGGAGGTTAAGAGGGGATTTAAGAGAATGCACTGCCTCGGAGCGGTGTTGAGGCAGGATACCTCATCACTTCCAAAGCTATGGGCCTTGTGCAAGAACGTGGGAGTAGTGTAGAGAATAATATAGTCCCGGCAGTACAAACTTGATGTTTTGAGGGCCTCTCCAGTACTGTCTCAGTCTATAAAAAGCAACAGATCTGAGGATTAGGAGCAGACTGGAATTCAGCAAAGGAGGATCAAGGGATTGATTTATAAAAGGGAACCAGAGCGTAATAGTGAGGTTTCAGGGAACATATAAACCGACTGTAAGAGCTTCTATAGGTATGCAAGGAGAAGATGATTGATGAAGACCAATGGAGCTGCCTGACCGTCTGAAACAGAGGAATTTATTCATGGAGAATAAGAAATTGCTGACCCAATAAATGCACACTTTAGTCCCATGTTCACAAAGGAGGGCACTATTAACATCCCAGAAATGTTGGGGATCACAGGGTTTAGTGAGAGGGGTGAACTGAGGGAAATCAGTATTAGGGAAATGGTGTTGGAGAAATTCATGGGATTAAAGGCTGATAAATCTCCAAAGTCTGATAATGCACTCCGGAAGAGTTCCTACAGATTGGAGGATAGTCCATGTAACCCCACTGTTTAGAGGTGGGGAATTCCAGCCCAGTGAGTCTGATATCGGTGAGAGGGGGTGGAGGGGGGATGAGGAATGTTCGAGTCCATTATAAAAGATTCAGTTGCTGAGCATTTGGAAAAACAGCAGCAGGATTGGACAGAGTTAGCTCGGATTTACAAAAGGGAATTCATCCTTGACAAATCTGGATGTAACTAACAGAGTTGATGAGGGGGAGCCAGTGGGTGTGGTTTACTTGGATTTTCAGAAGGCTTTCGATAAAGTCCCATATTAGCATATAATGTGTAACAGTAAAGCACATGGGATTGGGGGCAGTGTATTGAAATGGATAACTTTTTAAAACTGGCAGCAATTCCTGTTTTATATGCTGTTGCATTGTTTTGGAACTTTGGGAAAAAAATTCAAAACAACAGCAGTTTAAAAGGGAGAAGAGCAGACAAAGGAAGCACATGGTGAGGACAGTGCTGGAGAGAGAGAGAGAGAACCTGCACAGTTACTGTCTTTGCTGTGTGAATTCGTGTATCACTGGACATCGGAGTGCATCTGGGAAAATTAACAAACAGTGAAATTCACAACTCATCTTGGAGGAACTGTTGGGCGAAGTTCACAGCACAGAATCAGATAAGTTAATTGTTGTTTTAAGTCTGTCCGAGAGAAAGGCTGCAGTAGTGAGTATAGTGGATTCTTTCTTGATTATATGTTTTTGGAGATAAGTCTCTTGACTAAACTTAAAATATAAGTCATAGCTATTAATTTAACATGGGGCAGTGTTTGTAGAGGAATAAGACAGTGTTATTTTCTGGATCTGTAGATTGTGAAGGAGCAAAAATGGCCTTTGCAGTGATATGTACTTCTTGTCAGATGTGGGAGTTTAAAGAGAGTTTAAGGGTTACTGCGGATTATATCTGCCATAAATGCTGTTGGATGCGAATCTTATCAGATCGAGTGGATCGGTTGGAGAGACAGATAGAAGCAATGAGGAATGCAACAACAACAGTATGTGATGGATGGCAGTTATAGGAAGGGGGGAAAGTCTCAGATCCTGTCACATAGATGGGTTAACTCCAGGAAGGGTGAGAGAGGTCAGCACCTAGGGCAGGAGTCTTTTGTGGATATACCCATTTCAAACAGCTATGCTGTGTTTTGGAAAATGTAGGGGGTGATGGATTCTCAGGGGAACGTAGCACGAACAGCCAAGTTTCTGGTATTGAGACTGGCTCTAATGCAATGAGGGGTACGTCGGCTTCCAAGAGATCAATTGTGTTAGGGGATTCTCTAGTCCGAGGTACAGACAGACGTTTCTGTGGCCAGCAGAGAAAAAGCAGAATGGTGTGTTGTTTCCCTGGTGCCAGGATCAAGGATGTCTCAGAGAGGGTGCAGAATGTTCTCACGGGGGAGAGGGGCCAGCAGGAGGTCATCGTCCACATTGAAACCAACGACATTGGAAGGGAAAAGGTTGAGATTCTGAAGGGAGATTACAGAGAGTTAGGCAGAAATTTAAAAAGGAGGTCCTCAAGGGTAGTAATATCTGGATTACTCCCAGTGCTACGCGCTAGTGAGGGCAGGAATAGGAGGATAGAGCAGATGAATGCATGTCCGAGGAGCTGGTGTACGGGAAAAGGATTCACATTTTTGGATCATTGGAATCTCTTGGGGTAAAGTGACCTGTACAAGAAGGACGGATTGCACCTAAATTGGAAGGGGTCTAATATACTGGCAGGGAAATTTGCTAGAACTGCTTGGGAGGATTTAAACTAGTAAGGTGGGGGGGACCCAGGGAGATAGTGAGGAAAGGGATTGATCTGAGACTGGTACAGCTGAGAACAGAAGTGAGTCAAACAGTCAGGGCAGGCAGGGACAAGGTAGGACTAATAAATTAAACTGCATTTATTTCAATGCAAGGGGCCTAACAGGGAAGGCAGATGAACTCAGGGCATGGTTAGGAACATGGGACTGGGATATCATAGCAATTATAGAGACATGGCTCAGGGATGGGCAGGACTGGCAGCTTAATGTTCTAGGATACAAATGCTACAGGAAGGATAGATAGGGAGGCAAGAGAGGAGGGAGAGTGGCGTTTTTGATAAGGGATAGCGTTACAGCTGTGCTGAGGGAGGATATTCCCAGAAATACATCCAGGGAAGTTATTTGGGTAGAACTGAGAAATAAGAAAGGAATGATCACCTTATTGGGACTGTATTATAGACCCCTAATAGTCAGAGGGAAAATGGAGAAACAAACTTGTAAGGAGATCTCAGCTATCTGTAAGAATAATAGGGTGGTTATGGTGGGGGATTTTAACTTTCCAAACATAGACTGGGACTGCCACAAGGATGATGTCACAAGGAATTAAGGGCTATGGGGAGAATGTGGGTAAGTGGAGTTGAAATGCCCATCAACCATGATTGAATGGCGGAGTGGACTCGATGGGCCGAATGGCCTTACTTCCGCTCCTATGTCTTATGGTCTAAAGGTTTAGATGGAGAGGAATTTAAGTGTGTACAAGACAAGTTTCTGATTCAGTATGTGGATGTACCTACTAGAGAAGGTGCAAAACTTGACCTACTCTTGGGAAATAAGGCAGGGCAGGTGACTGAGGTGTCAGTGGGAGAGCACTTTGGGGCCAGTGACCATAATTCTATTTGTTTTAAAATAGTGATGGAAAAGGATAGACCAGATCTAAAAGTTGAAGTTCTAAATTGAAGAAAGGCCAATTTTGACGGTATTAGGCAAGAACTTTCGAAAGCTGATTGGAGGCAGATGTTTGCAGGTAAAGGGATGGCTGGAAAATGGGAAGTCTTCAGAAATGAGATAAAAAGAATACAGAGAAAGTATATTCCTGTCAGGGTGAAAGGAAAGGCTGGTAGGTATAGGGAATGCTGGATGACTAAAGAAATTGAGGGTTTGGTTAAGAAAAAGAAGGAAGCATATGTCAGGATAGATCGAGTGAATCCTTAGAAGAGTATAAAGGAAGTAGGAGAATACTTAAGAGGGAAATCAGGAGGGCAAAAAGGGGACATGAGATAGCTTTGGCAAATAGAATTAAGGAGAATCCAAAGGGTTTTTACAAATATATTAAGGACAAAAGGGTAACTAGGGCCCCTCAAAGATCGGCAAGGTGGCCTTTGTGTGGAGCCACAGAAAATGGGGGAGATACTAAATGAGTATTTTGCATCAGTATTTACTGTGGAAAAGGATATGGAAGATATAGACTAGGGAAATAAATGGTGACATCTTGCAAAATGTCCAGATTACAGAGGAGGAAGTGCTGGATGTCTTGAAACGGTTAAAGGTGGATAAATCCCCAGGACCTGATCAGGTGTACCTGAGAACTCTGTGGGAAGCTAGAGAAGTGATTGCTGGGCCTCTTGCTGAGATATTTGTATCATCGATAGTCACAGGTGAGGTGCCGGAAGACTGGAGGTTGGCAAATGTGGTGCCACTGTTTAAGAAGGGTGGTAAAGACAAGCCAAGGAACTATAGACCAGTGAGCCTGACCCCGGTGGTGGGCAAGTTGTTGGAGGGAATCCTGAGGAACAGGATGTACATGTATTTGGAAAGGCAAGGACTGATTAGGGATAGTTAACATGGCTTTGTGCGTGGGAAATCATGTCTCACAAACTTGATTGAGTTTTTTGAAGACGTAACAAAGAGGATTGATGAGGGCAGAGCGGTAGATGTGATCTATATGAACTTCAGTAAGGTGTTCAACAAGGTTCCCCATGGGAGACTGATTAGCAAGGTTAGATCTCACCGAAAACAGGGAGAACTAGCCATTTGGATACAGGACTGGCTCAAAGGTGGAAGACAGAGGGTGGTGGTGGAGGGTTGTTTTTCAGACTGGAGGCCTGTGACCAGTGGAGTGCCACAAGGATCGGTGCTGGGCCCTTATAGACAATAGACAATAGGTGCAGGAGTAGACTATTCTGCCCTTCGAGCCTGCACCACCATTCATTATGATCATGGCTGATCATCCTCAAACAGTATCCTGTTTCTGCCTTATCTCCATAACCCTTGATTCCATTATCCTTGAGAGCTCTATCCAACTCTTTCTTAAACAAATCCAGAGACTGGGCCTCCACTGCCCTCTGGGGCAGAGCATTCCACACAGCCACCACTCTCTGGGTGAAGAAGTTTCTCCTCATCTCTGTCCTAAATGGTCTACCCCGTATTTTTAAGCTGTGTCCTCTGGTTCGGGACTCACCCATCAGCGGAAACATGTTTCCTGCCTCCAGAGTGTCCAATCCTTTAATAATCTTATATGTCTCAATCAGATCCCCTCTCAGTCTTCTAAACTTAAGGGTATACAAACCCAGTTGCTCCAATCTTTCAACATAAGATAGTCCCACCATTCCAGGAATTGACCTCATGAACCTACGCTGCACTCCCTCAATAGCCAGAATGTTTTTCCTCAAATTTGGAGACCAGAACTGCACACAGTACTCCAGGTGTGGTCTCACCAGGGCCCTGTACAGCTGCAGAAGAACCTCTTTGCTTCTATACTCAATTCCTCTTGTTATGAAGGCCAGCATGCTATTAGCCTTCTTCACTACCTGCTGTACCTGCATGCTTACCTTCATTGACTGGTGTACAAGAACACCCAGATCTCTCTGTACTGCCCCTTTAGGTAGTAATCTGCCTTCCTGTTCTTGCCACCAAAGTGGATAACCACACATTTATCCACATTAAACTGCATGTGCCATGCATCTGACCACTCACCTAACTTGTCCAGGTCACCTTGTAATCTCCTAACATCCTCCTCACATTTCACCCTGCCACCAAGCTTAGTATCATCAGCAAATTTGCTAATGTTATTACTAATACCATCTTCTACATCATTAACATATTTTGTAAAAAGCTGCGGTCCCAGCACTGATCCCTGCGGTACCCCACTGGTCACTGCCTGCCATTCCGAAATGGAGCCGTTTATCACTACCCTTTGTCTCCTATCAGCCAACCAACTTTCAATCCAAGTTAGTACTTTGCCCCCAATACCATGCGCCCTAATTTTGCTCACTAACCTCCTATGTGGGACTTTATCAAAAGCTTTCTGAAAGTCCAGGTACACTACATCTACTGGAACACCCTCGTCCATCTTCAGAGTTACATCCTCAAAAAATTCCAGAAGATTAGTCAAGCATGATTTCCCCTTCATAAATCCATGCTGACTCTGACCTATCCTGTTACTACTATCCAGATGTGTCGTAATTTCATCCTTTATAATAGACTCCAGCATCTTTCCCATCACTGAGGTCAGACTAACTGGTCTATAATTTCCTGCTTTCTCTCTCGCTCCTTTCTTAAAAAGTGGTACAACATTAGCCACCCTCCAATCCGCAGGAACTGATCCTGAATCTATCGAACTCTGGAAAATAATCACCAACACGTCCACGATTTCTCGAGCCACCTCCTTCAGTACCCTGGGATGTAGACCATCAGGCCCTGGGGACTTATCAACCTTCAGACCTAACAGTCTCTCAAACATCAATTCCTGGAAAATATAAATTCCCTTCAGTTCAGGTCCTTCAGCCACTGTTACCTCAGGGAGATTGCTTGTGTCTTCCCCAGTGAACACAGATCTGAAGTACCAATTCAATTCTTCTGCCATTTCTTTGTTCCCCGTAATCTCTTCCCCTGTTTCTGTCTTCAAGGGCCCAATTTTAGTCTCTACTTTTTGTCATTTACATAAATGATTTGGATGTGAGCATAAGAGGTGCAGTTAGTAAGTTTGCAGATGACACCAAAATTGGAGGTGTAGTGGACAGCGAAGAGGGTTACCTCAGATTACAACAGGATCTTGACCGGATGGGCCAATGGGCTGAGAAGTGGCAGATGGAGTTTAATTCAGATAAATGTGAGGTGCTGCATTTTGGGAAAGCAAATCTTAGCAGGACTTATACACTTAATGGTAAGGCCCTAGGGAGTGTTGCTGAACAAAGAGACCTTGGAGTGCAGGTTCATAGCCCCTTGAAAGTGGATATGTCGATAGGATAGCGAAGAAGGCGTTTGGTATGCTTTCCTTTATTGGTCAGGGTATTGAGTACAGGAGTTGGGAGGTCACGTTGCGGCTGTACAGGACATTGGTTAGGCCACTGTTGGAATATTGCATGCAATTCTGGTCTCCTTCCTATCGTAAAGATGTTGTGAAACTTGAAAGGGTTCAGAAAAGATTTACAAGGATATTGCCAGGGTTAGAGGATTTGAGCTACAGGGAGAGGCTGAACAAGCTGGGGCTGTTTTCCCTGGAGCGTCGAAGGCAGAGGGGTGACCTTATAGAGGTTTACAAAATTATGAGGGGCATGAATAGGATAAATAGACAAAGTCATTTCCCTGGGGTGGGGGAGTCCAGAACTAGAGGGCATAGGTTTGTGGTGAGAGGGGAAAGATATAAAAGAGACCTGAGGGGCAACTGTTTCATGCAGCCGCCGATGCTCCAGGGAAAACAGCCCCAGCCTGTTCAGCCTCTCCCTGTAGCTCAAACCCTCCAACCCTGGCAACATCCTTGTAAATCTTTTCTGAACCCTTTCAAGTTTCACAACATCTTTCCAATAGGAAGGAGACCAGAATTGCATACAATATTCCAACAGTGGCCTAACCAATGTCCTGTACAGCCGCAACATGACCTCCCAACTCCTGTACTCAATACTCTGACCAATAAAGGAAAGCATACCAAATGCCTTCTTCACTATCCGATCTACCTCCGAGTCCACTTTCATTGAACTATGAACCTGCACTTTTAAGATCTCTCTGTGCAGGTTAATTTAAACATTCTGTTTAATTCCTTAATAAAACTCGAAAAAACTGCAGATACTGTAAATCATAAACAAAATTAGAAATTGCTGGTAAAGCTTAGCAGGTCTGGCAGTATCTGTGGAGAGAAATCAGTGTTTAACGTTTCCGGTCGAATGACTCTTCCTCAGAACTTGGGAAAATATTAACTGATTTCTCTTCACAGATGCTGCCAGACCTGCTGAGCTTTTCCAGCAACCTCTACTTTTGTTTCTGTTTAATTCCTTTTTGATTTTCACAACAGCTCTCTGAAACGATTGAGCAAGAAGCTGTGGGTCTGGAGTCCCATGCAGGCCAGACCAGGTAAGGATGGCAGATTTGGATGCCCAAATGGGGCGATGTTGGCAATGACTCTGGCTGAGAAACCTTTAATCCTAGGTTAATGTTCTGGGGACATAAGACCATTAGACATAGGAGACGAAGTAAGGCCATTCGGCCCATCAAGTCCACTCCGCCATTTAATCATGGCTGATGGGCATTTCAACATTACTTACCCGTACTCTCCATGTAGTCCGTAATTCCTTGTGACATCAAGAATTTATCAATCTCTGCCTTGAAGATATTTACCGTCCCGGCCTCCACTGCGCTCCATGGCAATGAATTCCACAGGCCCGTCATTCTCTGGCTGAAGAAATGTCTCCTCATTGCCATTCTAAATTGATCCCATCCAATTCTAAGGCTGTGCCCACGAGTTCTAGTCTCCTCGCCTAACGGAAGCAAATTCCCAGCATTCACCCTTTCTAAGCCATGCATTATCTTGCCAGTTTCTATTAGATCTCCCCTCAACCTTGTAAACTCCAATGAATACAATCCCAGGATCCTCAGCCGTTCATCGTATATTCGGCCTACCATTCCAGGGATAATCCGTGTGAATCTCCTCTGGACACGCTCCAGTGCCAGTATGTCCTTCCTGAGGTGTGGGGCCCAAAACTGGACACCGTATTCTAAATGGGGCCTAACTAGAGCTTTATAAAGTCTCAGTAGCACATCGCTGCTTTTATATTCCAACCCTCTTGAAATAAATGACAACATTACATTTGCTTTCTTAACCATGGACTCAACCTGCAAGTCAACCTTTAGAGAATCCTGAACTAGCACTCCTAGATCCCAGATCCCTTTGTACTTTGGCTTTATGAATTTTCTCACCGTTTAGAAAGTAGTCAATGCCTGTGTCCTTTTTTCCGAAGTACAAGATCTCGCATTTGCTCACATTGACTTTCACCAGCCATTTCTTGGACCACTCTCCTAAACTGTCTCAATCTTTCTGCAGCCTCCCCACCTCCTCAGTACTACCTGCCTGTCCACCTAACTTTGTATCATCGGCGAACTTCGCCAGGATGCCCCCAGTCCCTTCATCCAGATCATTAATATATAAAGTGAATAGCTGCGGCCCCAACACTGAACCCTGCGGGACACCACTTGTCACCGGCTGCCATTCCGAAAAAGAACCTTTTATCCCAACTCTCTGTCTTCTGTCAGACAGCCAATCCTCAATCCATGCCAGTAGCTCACCTCGAACATATGGGCCCTCACCTTACTCAGCAGCCTCCCGTGAGACACCTTATCAAAGGCCTTTTGGAAGTCTAGGTAGATAACATCCACTGGGTTTCCCTGGACTAACCTATTGTTACCTCTTCAAAGAATTCTAACAGGTTTGTCAGGCACAACCTCCACTTAGTAAATCCATGCTGAGTTGGTTTAATCCAACCCTGCACTTCCAAGAATTTAGAAATCTCATCCTTAACGATGGATTCTAGAATTTGACTTACAACCGAGGTTAGGCTAATCTGCCTATAATTTTCCATCTTTTGTCTTGATCCTTTCTTGAACAAGGGGTTTACAACAGCAATTTTCCAATCATTTGGGACTTTCCCTGACTCCAGTGATTTTTGAAAGATTACAACCAATGCCTCTGCTATTTCTTCAGCCACCTCCCTCAGAACTCGAGGATGTAGCCCATCCGGGCCAGGAGATTTATCAAATTTTAGATCTTTTAGCATTACTAGCACTTTCACCTTTGTAATGGCTACCATACTCAACTCTGCCCATTGACTCTCCTTAATTGTTGGGATATTACTCATGTCTTCCACTGTGAAGACTGACACAAAGTATTTATTAGGTTCTTCAGCTATTTCCTTATCTCCCATCACGAGCCTTCCTGCATCAATTTGGAGCAGCCCAATCTCTACTTTTGCCTCTCATTTGCTTCTTATGTGTTGAAAGAAACTTTTACTGTCATTTCTAATGTTACTGGCTAGCTTACCTTCATGTTTTGAGATTTGTAGCTCAGGTTGAGGTTCTGGATGTAGTTTTGCTCGCTGAGCTGGAAGGTTCATGTTCAGACGTTTCATCACCATACTAAGTAACATCTTTCTATTAATAGAAACAGGAATCATCAACAATGCTTCATCCGGAGGCTCACTGAAGATGTTACCTAATAGAGTGACAAGACGTCTGAACATGAACCTTCCAGCTCAGTGAGCAAACCTATATCCAGCTTACCTTCATATTTGATCCTCTCCTTCCTTATTTCTCTCTTTGTTATCCTCTGTTTATTCTGGTTGTCTTCCCAATCTTCTGATTTCCCAGTGCTCTTGGCCACTTTATAGATCCTCTCTTTTTCTATGAAACATTTCCTGAGTTTCTTTGTCAGCCACGGTTGTCTAATGCCCCCTCACCTCCAGCCGGATAATCTTCCTTTACTTTGGGATGTACCTCTGTACTGTGACCTCAATTACACCCAGAAACTCCTGCCATTGTTGCTCTACTGGCTTCCCCGCTAGGCTCTGCTTCCAGTCAATTTTCGTCAGTTCCTCTCTCGGCCCTTGCAATTACCTTTATTTAACTGTAACACCATTACATCCGATTTTGCCTTCTCTCTTTCAAACTGCAGACTGAACTCTACCACATTATGATCACTGCCTCCTAAGTTTTCCCTTACTTTAAGATCTTTTATAAAGTCTTGGTCATTACGTAGCACTAAGTCCAGAAAAGCCTGCTCCCTTGTGGGCTCCATAACAAGCTGTTCCAAAAAGCATTCCATGAATTCCCTTTCTTTGGATCCACCGGCAACATTAGTCATCCAGTCCATTTGCATATTGAAGTCCCCCATGATCACCATGACCTTGCCTTTCTGACATGCCCTATCTATTTCCTGGTACGTTTTGCACCCCTGGTCCTGACCACTGCTGGGCCATTATGGGTTTTTTGCTCTTGTGTTTCCTCAACCCCACCCACACAGACTCCACATCATCTGACTCTATGTCATTCAGTGCTATAAGTTCAATTTCATTGTTAACTAACAAGGCAACTCTGCCCCCCTCAGCCCACCTCCCTGTCTTTTCATTAAGTTGTAAATCCTTAGATGTTTAACTGCCAGTCCTGAACCTCCTGCAACCACCGCTCTGTGACGCCTACCACATCAACATCATTCGTGATGATATATGCTTTTAATTCATCTACTTTGTTGTGAATGCTTCGAGCATTCAGGAAAAGCACCTTAATGCTAATTTTCTTATCCTCATGATTTCCATCACCTCTAGTATTATGTCCTAAGTTATCTTTCCTTTTTGATTCATTCCTTGTCTGCATTGAACTTAAACCCTGCAACGTGCCAATCTGCTGCTTATCTTTTCATTGCACTCCATACTGTTCCTTTCCCATTCCCTTGCCCCCCGACTCACAAGTTTAAAGTCCTAGTGACCATCCTATTTATCCTTTGCGCCAGAACACTGGTTCCAGATCGGTTCCCATCGGTACAGATCTCCCCGGTTCCAAAACTGATGCCAATGTCCCATGAAATGGAATCCCTCTTTCCCACACCAATCTCATAGCCACGTGTTTACTTCCCTAATTTTCTTATCCCTACGCCAATTAGCACGTGGCTTGGGCAGTAATCCAGAGATTATGACCCTCGAGGACCTATTCTTCAATTTCCTTCCTAGTGCTTGATAATCCCCAAATAGGTCCTCCTTCCTAGCCTTGCCTCTGTTGTTAGTGCCAACGTGGACCATAACAACTGGATCCTCCCCCTCCCGCTCCAATATCCTTTCAAGCCGGTCGGAGATGTCCTGCACCCTGGCACTGGACAGGCAACACCCCCTGTGGGACTCCCGATCCGGCTCACAAAGGATACTCTCTATCCCCCTAATTATAGAATCCCCAATAACAACTACATGGCTTTTTACTCCCCCCCCCCCCCCCCCCCCCCCCCTCTTCAATGGCCTTCTGCATCATGAGGCAGCACGGTGGCTCAGTGGTTAGCACTGCTGCCTCACAGCACCAGGGTCCCAGGTTCGATTCCAGCCTCGGGTGACTGCCTGTGTGGAGTTTGCACATTCTCCCTGTGTGTGTGTGTGTGTGGGTTTCCTCCGGGTGCTCTGGTTTCCTCCCACAGTCTAAAGATGTGCAGGTCAGGTGAACTGTCCATCATGTTAGGTGCATTAGTCAGAGGGAAATGGGTCTGGGTGGGTTGCTCTTCGGAGGGTCGGTGTGGACTGGTTGGGTTGAAGGTAAAAACAATGACTGCAGATGCTGGAAACCAGATTCTGGATCAGTGGTGCTGGAAGAGCACAGCAATTCAGGCAGCATCCGAGGACAGGCAAAATCGACGTTTCGGGCAAAAGCCCTTCATCAGGAATAAAGGCAGAGAGCCTGAAGCGTGGAGAGATAAGCTAGAGGAGAGTGGGGGTGGGGAGAGAGTGGCATAGAGTACAATAGGTCAGTGGGGAAGGAGATGAAGGTGATAGGTCAGGGAGGAGAGGGTGGAGTGGATAGGTGGAAAAGGAGCTGGGCAGGTCGGACAAGTCCGGACAGGTCAGGGGATCGAGTTTCTGGAGGTTAGAAGCTAGGATGAGGTGGGGGAAGGGGAAATGAGGAAACTGTTAAAATCCACATTGATGCCCTGGGGTTGAAGTGTTCCGAGGCGGAAGATGAGGCGTTCTTCCTCCAGGCGTCTGGTGGTGAGGGAGCGGCGGTGGAGGAGGCCCAGCACCTCCATATCCTCGGCAGAGTGGGAGGGGGAGTTGAAATGTTGAGCCACTGGGCGATGTGGTTGATTGGTGCGGGTGTCTCGGAGATGTTCCCTAAAGCGCTCTGCTAGGAGGCGTCCAGTCTCCCCAATGTAGAGGAGACCGCATCGGGAGCAACGGATACAATAGATGATATTAGTGGATGTGCAGGTAAAACTTTGATGGATGTGGAAAGCTCCTTTGGGGCCTTGGATGGAGGTGAGGGAGGAGGTGTGGGCGCAGGTTTTACAGTTCCTGCGGTGGCAGGGGAAAGTGCCAGGATGGGAGGGTGGGTCGTAGGGGGGCGTGGACCTGACCAGGTAGTCACGGAGGGAACGGTCTTTGCGGAAGGCGGAGAGGGGTGGGGAGGGAAATATATCCCTGGTGGTGGGGTCTGTTTGGAGGTGGCGGAAATGTCATCCGCCGACATTTCCGCCACCTCCAAACAGACCCCACCACCAGGGATATATTTCCCTCCCCACCCCTCTCCGCCTTCCGCAAAGACCGTTCCCTCCGTGACTACCTGGTCAGGTCCACGCCCCCCTACGACCCACCCTCCCATCCTGGCACTTTCCCCTGCCACCGCAGGAACTGTAAAACCTGCGCCCACACCTCCTCCCTCACCTCCATCCAAGGCCCCAAAGGAGCTTTCCACATCCATCAAAGTTTTACCTGCACATCCACTAATATCATCTATTGTATCCGTTGCTCCCGATGCGGTCTCCTCTACATTGGGGAGACTGGACGCCTCCTAGCAGAGCGCTTTAGGGAACATCTCCGAGACACCCGCACCAATCAACCACATCGCCCAGTGGCTCAACATTTCAACTCCCCCTCCCACTCTGCCGAGGATATGGAGGTGCTGGGCCTCCTCCACCGCCGCTCCCTCACCACCAGACGCCTGGAGGAAGAACGCCTCATCTTCCGCCTCGGAACACTTCAACCCCAGGGCATCAATGTGGATTTTAACAGTTTCCTCATTTCCCCTTCCCCCACCTCATCCTAGCTTCTAACCTCCAGAAACTCGATCCCCTGACCTGTCCGGACTTGTCCGACCTGCCCAGCTCCTTTTCCACCTATCCACTCCACCCTCTCCTCCCTGACCTATCACCTTCATCTCCTTCCCCACTGACCTATTGTACTCTATGCCACTCTCTCCCCACCCCCACTCTCCTCTAGCTTATCTCTCCACGCTTCAGGCTCTCTGCCTTTATTCCTGATGAAGGGCTTTTGCCCGAAACGTCGATTTTGCCTGTCCTCGGATGCTGCCTGAATTGCTGTGCTCTTCCAGCACCACTGATCCAGAAGTTGGGTTGAAGGGCCTGTTTCCACGCTGTAGGGAATCTAATCGAATCTAATCATAACATCGCTGCTAAAGCACACCAAAGAACTGGAGTAGGCCATTCAGCCCACTGAGCCTGCTTTGCCATTCAGTGTGGTCACGGTTAATCAAATCCATATCTCTTCCCACTTCCATATTTTTGGGGGGTGGTGGAGTGGCTGCAGGCCGAGGTTACTATTACTCCTCCCAGACACATGGTGGCGCTGCAGGATGAAGTCACTGCTACTCCTCTGAGACATTCGGTGGCGCTGCAGGAGGAGGTCACAGACGCTCCCAGACAATGGGTAACGCTGCAGGAGGAGTGATTTGGACGAGCCGGTGTTGGACTGGGGTGTACAAAATTAAAAATCACACAACACCAGGTTATAGTGCAACAGGTTTAATGGGAAACACTTAGCTTTCGGAGCGCCGCCCCTTCATCAGGTGGTTGTGGAGTGCACGATTGTGAAACAATTGCAGCAGGAGGTCACTGATACACCTCCCATACAGCTGGCGGCGCTGCAGCAGGAGGTCACTGATACACCTCCCATACAGCTGGCGGCGCTGCAGCAGGAGGTCACTGATACACCTACCATACAGCTGTCTTTTGATTCATTCCTTGTCTGCATTGAACTTAAACCCTGCAACGTGCCAATCTGCTGCTTATCTTTCCATTGCACTCCATACTGTTCCTTTCCCATTCCCTTGCCCCCCGACTCACAAGTTTAAAGTCCTAGTGACCATCCTGATACACCTCCCATACAGCTGGCGGCGCTGCAGAAGGAGGTCACTGATACACCTCCCATACAGCTGGCGGCGCTGCAGCAGGAGGGCACTGAGACACCTCCCATACAGCTGGCGGCGCTGCAGCAGGAGGTCACTGATACACCTCCCATACAGCTGGCGGCGCTGAAGCAGGAGGTCACTGATACACCTACCATACAGCTGGCGGCGCTGCAGCAGGAGGGCACTGAGACATCTCCCATACAGTTGGCGGCGCTGCAGCAGGAGGGCACTGATACACCTCCCATACAGCTGGCGGCGCTGAAGCAGGAGGTCACTGATACACCTACCATACAGCTGGCGGCGCTGCAGCAGAAGGTCACTGATACACCTACCATACAGCTGGCGGCGCTGCAGCAGGAGGGCACTGATACACCTCCCATACAGCTGGCGGCGCTGAAGCAGGAGGTCACTGATACACCTACCATACAGCTGGCGGCGCTGCAGCAGGAGGGCACTGATACACCTCCCATATAGCTGGCGGCGCTGCAGCAGGAGGGCACTGATACACCTCCCATATAGCTGGCGGCGCTGCAGCAGGAGGGCACTGAGACACCTCCCATACAGCTGGCGGCGCTGCAGCAGGAGGTCACTGATACACCTCCCATATAGCTGGCGGCGCTGCAGCAGGAGGGCACTGATACACCTCCCATACAGCTGGCGGCGCTGCAGCAGGAGGTCACTGTTACTCTGCCCAGACATTGGGTGGACAAAGTTAAAATTCACAAGACACTGCGTTGTAGTCCAACAGGTTTATTTCGAATTTATAGCTTTCAGAGTGCTGCTCTTTCGGACCTGATGAAGGAGCAGCGCTCTGAAACCTAGTATTTCGAAATTTTAACTTTGTACACCCCAGTCCAACACCGGTATCTCCGAATCCTCTACATCAGACATCGAGTGGCCCCTCAAATAAGGAGGAAACGGGTACTCCTCCAAGACATTGGGTGGCGCTGCAGTAGGAGGCCATCGTTACTCCTCCCAGACATTGACTGGCGCTGCGGGAGGAAGCTATAGTTAATTCTCCCAGACATTGGGTGGCGCTGCAGGAGGAGGCTCTGGTTACTCCTCTCAGACATTGGGTGGCGCTGCAGGAGGAGGCCATCGTTACTCCTCCCAGACATTGGGTGGCGCTGCGGGAGGAGGCTACGGTTACTCCTCCCAGACATTGGGTGGCGCTGCAGGAGGAGGCCATCGTTACTCCTCCCAGACGTTGGGTGGCGCTGCGGGAGGAGGCTACGGTTACTCCTCCCAGACATTAGGTGGCGCTGCAGGAGGAGGCCATCGTTACTCCTCCCAGTCATTGGGTGGCGCTGCGGGAGGAGGCTATGGTTACTCCTCAGAGACAGGGGGAGGTGCTGCTGAGGACACGCCTCCCTCGGTGCTGCTGAGGACACGCCTCCCTCGGTGCTGGCCAATGGCAGCGGAGAGAGTATCGGTCTGAGATGGCGCAGTGACGTTACACTGAATCTGGGCGCCAAAGTAAAGGAGCAGCGGGGGGGCGGCAAGGGGATGGGGGGGTCAGTGTGGGGGAGGGGAGCGCGGGAGAGGGGAGGGAGGTGTCAGTGTGGGGGAGGGGAGCGCGGGGAGTGGGGGTGTCTGTTGGGGGAGGGGAGCAAGGGAAGTGGGGGTGTCAGTGTTGGGGGAGGGGAGCGTGGGGAGTGGGGGTGTCAGTGTTGGGGGTGGGGAGCGCGGGGAGTGGGGGTGTCTGTGTTGGGGGAGGGGAGCGTGGGGAGTGGGGGTGTCAGTGTTGGGGGAGGGGAGCGCGGGGAGCGCGGGGAGTGGGGGTGTCAGTGTTGGGGGAGGGGAGCGCGGGGAGTGGGGGTGTCAGTGTTGGGGGTGGGGGGCGTGGGGAGTGGGGTGTCAGTGTTGGGGGAGGGGAGCGTGGGGAGTGGGGTGTCAGTGTTGGGGGAGGGGAGCGTGGGGAGTGGGGGTGTCAGTGTTGGGGGAGGGGAGCGCGGGGAGCGCGGGGAGTGGGGGTGTCAGTGTTGGGGGAGGGGAGCGCGGGGAGTGGGGGTGTCAGTGTTGGGGGTGGGGGGCGTGGGGAGTGGGGGTGTCAGTGTTGGGGGTGGGGGGCGTGGGGAGTGGGGTGTCAGTGTTGGGGGAGGGGAGCGTGGGGAGTGGGGGTGTCAGTGTTGGGGGAGGGGAGCGCGGGGAGTGGGGGTGTCAGTGTTGGGGGTGGGGAGCGCGGGGAGTGGGGGTGTCTGTGTTGGGGGAGGGGAGCAAGGGAAGTGGGGGTGTCAGTGTTGGGGGAGGGGAGCGCGGGGAGTGGGGGTGTCAGTGTTGGGGGAGGGGAGCACGGGGAGTGGGGGTGTCAGTGTTGGGGGAGGGGAGCACGGGGAGTGGGGGTGTCAGTGTTGGGGGAGGGGAGCACGGGGAGTGGGGTATAGCCGTGTGTACGGGTTATGTATACGTGTGTAGGGGGTATAGCCATGTGTATGGGTTATGTATACGTGTGTAGGGGATATAGCCGTGTGTACGGGTAATGTATTTGTGTGTAGGGGATATAGCTGTGTGGATGGGTTATGTATATGTGTGTAGGGGATATAGCTGTGTGTACGGGTTATGTATACGTGTGTAGGGGGTATAGCCGTGTGTAGGGGGTATAGCCATGTGTATGGGTTATGTATATGTGTGTAGGGGATATAGCTGTGTGTACGGGTTATGTATATGTGTGTAGGGGATATAGCTGTGTGTACGGGTTATGTATACGTGTGTAGGGGGTATAGCCGTGTGTACGGTTATGTATATGTGTGTAAAGCCCTGTGTACGGTTATGTATATGTGTGTAAGGGTATAGCCATGTGTACGGGTTATGTATATGTGTGTAGGGGGTATAGCCATGTGTACGGGTTATGTATATGTGTGTAGGGGTATAGCTGTGTGGATGGGTTATGTATATGTGTGTAGGAGTATAGCTGTGTGTACGGGTTATGTATACGTGTGTAGGGGGTGTAGCCGTGTGTACGGGTTATGTATATGTGTGTAGGAGTATAGCTGTGTGGATGGGTTATGTATACGTGTGTAGGGGTTATGTATATGTGTGTAGGGGATATAGCTGTGTGTACGGGTTATGTATATGTGTGTAGGAGTATAGCTGTGTGTACGGGTTATGTATACGTGTGTAGGGGTATAGCCGAGTGTACGGGTTATGTATACGTGTGTAGGGGTATAGCAGTGTGTACGGGTTATGTATACGTGTGTAGGGGTATAGCCGTGTGTACGGGTTATGTATATGTGTGTACGGGTTATGTATATGTGTGTAGGGGATATAGCTGTGTGTACGGGTTATGTATACGTGTGTAGGGGATATAGCTCTGTGTACGGGTTATGTATATGTGTGTAGGGGATATAGCTGTGTGTACGGGTTATGTATACGTGTGTAGGGGGTATAGCCGTGTGTACGGGTTATGTATATGTGTGTAGGGGAAATAGCTGTGTGTAAGGTTTATGTATACATGTGTAGGGGGTATAGCCGTGTATACGGGTTATGTATACGTGTGTAGGGGGTATAGCCGTGTATACGGGTTATGTATACGTGTGTGGGGGGTATAGCCACTCCCCGCGCTCACCTCCCCCAACACTGACACATCCACTCCCCGCGCTCCCATCCCCCAACACTGACACCCCCACTCCCCGCGCTCCCCTCCCCCAACACTGACACCCCCACTCCCCGCGCTCACCTCCCCCAACACTGACACCCCCACTCCCCGCGCTCACCTCCCCCAACACTGACACCCCCACTCCCCGCGCTCACCTCCCCCAACACTGACACCCCCACTCCCCGCGCTCACCTCCCCCAACACTGACACCCCCACTCCCCGCGCTCCCCTCCCCCAACACTGACACCCCCACTCCCCGCGCTCACCTCCCCCAACACTGACACCCCCACTCCCCGCGCTCCCCTCCCCCAACACTGACACCCCCACTCCCCGCGCTCCCCTCCCCCAACACTGACACCCCCACTCCCCCGCACTCCCCTCCTCCAACACTGACACCCCCTCCCCCCCGCTCCCCTCCCCCAACACTGACACCCCCACTCCCCGCGCTCACCTCCCCCAACACTGACACCCCCACTCCCCGCGCTCCCCTCCCCCAACACTGACACCCCCTCCCCCGCGCTCCCCTCCCCCAACACTGACACCCCCACTTCCCGCGCTCCCCTCCCCCAACACTGACACCCCCTCCCCCCCGCTCCCCTCCTTCAACACTGACACCCCCTCCTTCAACACTGACACCTACCTTCCCTGTGCTCCCATCCCCCAACACTGACACCCCCACTCTCCGTGCTCCCCTCCCCCAACAGACACCCCCACTCCCCGTGCTCCCCTCCCGAAAAGACAACCCCACTCCCCGTGCTCCCCTCCCGAAAAGACAACCCCACTCCCCGCACTCCCCTCCCCCAACACTGATACCCCCACTTACCGCGCTCCCCTCCCCCAACACTGACACTTCCACTCTCCGCGCTCCCCTCCCCAACACTGACACCCTCCGTCCCGCACTCCCCTCCCCCAACACTGAAACCCCCACTTCCCGCGCTCCCCTCCCCCAACACTGACACCCCCACTCCCCCGCACTCCCCTCCTCCAACACTGACACCCCCCTCCCCCGCGATCCCCTCCCCCAACACTGACACCCCCACTCCCCGCGTCCCCTCCCCCAACAATGACACCCCCACTCCCCGCGCACCCCTCCCCCACCACGGACACTCCCACACCCCGCGCTCCCCTCCCCCAAACTGACACCCCCACTCCCCGCGCTCCCCTCCCAAAACACTGAAACCCCACTTCCCGCGCTCCCCTCCCCCAACACTGACACCCCCACTCCCCGCGCTCCCCTCCCCCAACACTGGCACCCCCACTCCCCCGCACTCCCCTCCTCCAACACTGACACCCCCCTCCCCCGCGATCCCCTCCCCCAACACTGACACCCCCACTCCCCGCGCCCCCTCCCCCAACAATGACACCCCCACTCCCCGTGCTCCCCTCCCCCAACACTGACACCCCCACTCCCCGCGCTCCCCTCCCCCAACACTGACACCCCCACTCCCCGTGCTCCCCTCTCCCAACACTGACTTCCCCCCCTTCCCCGCGCTCCCCTCCCCCAACACTGACACCCCCACTCCCCGTGCTCCCCTCCCCCAACACTGACTTCCCCCCCTTCCCCGCGCTCCCCTCCCCCAACACTGACACCCCCACTCCCCGCGCTCCCCTCCCCCAACACTGACACCCCCACTCCCCGCGCTCCCCTCCCCAAACAGACAACCCACTCCCCGTGCTCCCCTCCCCCAACACTGACACCCCCACTCCCCGTGCTCCCCTCCCCCAACACTGACACACCCACTCCCCGCGCTCCCTCCCCCAACACTGACATCCCCACTCCCCACGCTCCCCTCCCCCAACAGACAACCCCACTCCCCGTGCTCCCCTCCCCCAACAGACAACCCCACTCCCCGCGCTCCCCTCCCCCAACACTGATACCCCCACTTACCGCGCTCCCCTCCCCCAACACTGACACCTCCACTCTCCGCGCTCCCCTCCCACAACACTGACACCTCCACTCTCCGCGCTCCCCTCCCACAACACTGACACCCCCACTCCCCGCGCACCCCTCCCAAAACACTGAAACCCCCACTCCCCGCGCTCCCCTCCCCCAACACTGACACCCCCACCACTGTCACCCCCACTTCCCGCGCTCCCCTCCCCCAACACTGACACCCCCACTCCCCTCCTCCAACACTGACACCCCCCTCCCCCGCGCTCCCCTCCCCCAACACTGACACCCCCACTCCCCGCGCCCCCTCCCCCAACAATGACACCCCCACTCCCCGCGCTCCCCTCCCCCAACACTGACACCCCCACTCCCCGCGCTCCCCTCCCCCAACACTGACACCCCCACCACTGACACCCCCACCACTGACACCCCCACTTTCCGCGCTCCCCTCCCCCAACACTGACACCCCCACTCCCCGCGCTCCCATCCCCCAACACTGACACCCCCACTCCCTGCGCTCCCCTCCCCCAACACTGACACCCCCACTCCCCGTGCTCCCCTCCCCCAACACTGACACCCCCACTCCCCGCGCTCACCTCCCCCAACACTGACACCCCCACTCCCCGCGCTCACCTCCCCCAACACTGACACCCCCACTCCCCGCGCTCCCCTCCCCCAACACTGACACCCCCACTCCCCGCGCTCCCCTCCCCCAACACTGACACCCCCACTCCCCGCGCTCCCCTCCCCCAACACTGACACCCCCACTCCCCCGCACTCCCCTCCTCCAACACTGACACCCCCACTCCCCGCGCTCACCTCCCCCAACACTGACACCCCCACTCCCCGCGCTCACCTCCCCCAACACTGACACCCCCACTCCCCGCGCTCACCTCCCCCAACACTGACACCCCCACTCCCCGCGCTCCCCTCCCCCAACACTGACACCCCCTCCCCCGCGCTCCCCTCCCCCAACACTGACACCCCCACTTCCCGCGCTCCCCTCCCCCAACACTGACACCCCCTCCCCCCCGCTCCCCTCCTTCAACACTGACACCCCCTCCTTCAACACTGACACCTACCTTCCCTGTGCTCCCATCCCCCAACACTGACACCCCCACTCTCCGTGCTCCCCTCCCCCAACAGACACCCCCACTCCCCGTGCTCCCCTCCCGAAAAGACAACCCCACTCCCCGTGCTCCCCTCCCGAAAAGACAACCCCACTCCCCGCACTCCCCTCCCCCAACACTGATACCCCCACTTACCGCGCTCCCCTCCCCCAACACTGACACTTCCACTCTCCGCGCTCCCCTCCCCAACACTGACACCCTCCGTCCCGCACTCCCCTCCCCCAACACTGAAACCCCCACTTCCCGCGCTCCCCTCCCCCAACACTGACACCCCCACTCCCCCGCACTCCCCTCCTCCAACACTGACACCCCCCTCCCCCGCGATCCCCTCCCCCAACACTGACACCCCCACTCCCCGCGTCCCCTCCCCCAACAATGACACCCCCACTCCCCGAGCTCCCCTCCCCCAACACTGACACCCCCACTCCCCGCGCACCCCTCCCCCAACACGGACACTCCCACACCCCGCGCTCCCCTCCCCCAAACTGACACCCCCACTCCCCGCGCTCCCCTCCCAAAACACTGAAACCCCACTTCCCGCGCTCCCCTCCCCCAACACTGACACCCCCACTCCCCGCGCTCCCCTCCCCCAACACTGGCACCCCCACTCCCCCGCACTCCCCTCCTCCAACACTGACACCCCCCTCCCCCGCGATCCCCTCCCCCAACACTGACACCCCCACTCCCCGCGCCCCCTCCCCCAACAATGACACCCCCACTCCCCGTGCTCCCCTCCCCCAACACTGACACCCCCACTCCCCGCGCTCCCCTCCCCCAACACTGACACCCCCACTCCCCGTGCTCCCCTCCCAAAACACTGAAACCCCCACTTCCCGCGCTCCCCTCCCCCAACACTGACACCCCCACTCCCCGCGCTCCCCTCCCCAAACAGACAACCCACTCCCCGTGCTCCCCTCCCCCAACACTGACACCCCCACTCCCCGCGCTCCCCTCCCCCAACACTGACACCCCCACTCCCCGCGCTCCCCTCCCCAAACAGACAACCCACTCCCCGTGCTCCCCTCCCCCAACACTGACACCCCCACTCCCCGTGCTCCCCTCCCCCAACACTGACACACCCACTCCCCGCGCTCCCTCCCCCAACACTGACATCCCCACTCCCCACGCTCCCCTCCCCCAACAGACAACCCCACTCCCCGTGCTCCCCTCCCCCAACAGACAACCCCACTCCCCGCGCTCCCCTCCCCCAACACTGATACCCCCACTTACCGCGCTCCCCTCCCCCAACACTGACACCTCCACTCTCCGCGCTCCCCTCCCACAACACTGACACCCCCACTCCCCGCGCACCCCTCCCAAAACACTGAAACCCCCACTCCCCGCGCTCCCCTCCCCCAACACTGACACCCCCCTCCCCCGCGCTCCCCTCCCCCAACACTGACACCCCCACTCCCCGCGCCCCCTCCCCCAACAATGACACCCCCACTCCCCGCGCTCCCCTCCCCCAACACTGACACCCCCACTCCCCGCGCTCCCCTCCCCCAACACTGACACCCCCACTCCCCGCGCTCCCCTCCCCAAACAGACAACCCACTCCCCGTGCTCCCCTCCCCCAACACTGACACCCCCACTCCCCGTGCTCCCCTCCCCCAACACTGACACACCCGCTCCCCGCGCTCCCTCCCCCAACACTGACACCCCCACTCCCCGCGCTCCCCTCCCCCAACACTGACACCCCCACTCCCCGCGCTCCCTCCCCCAACACTGACACCCCCACTCCCCGCGCTCCCTCCCCCAATACTGACACTCCCTCCCCCTGTGCTCCCCTCCCCCAACAATGACAGCCTCCTACCCCGCGCTCCCCTCCCCAACACTGACACCCCCACCCCCCGCGCTCCCTCCCCCAACACTGACACCCCCACCCCCCGCGCTCCCTCCCCCAACACTGACACCCCCACTCCCCGCGCTCCGCTCCCCTAATACTGACACTCCCTCCCCCAGTGCTCCCCTCCCCCAACACTGACACACCCACTCGCGCGCCCCCCCAACACTGGCATCCCCACACCCCACCCCCAACACTGCCACCCCCACTCCCCGTGCTCCCCACCCCCAACACAGACACCCCCACTCCCCGTGCTCCCCTCCCCCAACACTGACACCCTCACTCCCCCGCGCTCCCATCCCCAACACTGACACTCCCACGCGCTCCCCTCCCCCAACATACACCCCCACTCTCCCGCGCTCCCCTCCCCCAACAGGCACCCCCACTCCCCCCTCCCCCAACAGACACCCCCACTCCCCCGTGCTCCCCTCCCCCAACAGACAGCCCCACTCCCACGCGCTCCCCTCCCCCAACAGACACCCCCACTCCCCCGCGCTCCCCTCCCCCAACACTGACACCCCCACTTCCCGCGCTCCCCTTCCCAACACTGACACCCCCACTCCCACGCGCTCCCCTCCCCCAACAGACACCCCCACTCTCCCGCGCTCCCCTCCCCCAACAGACACCCCCACTCCCCCCTCCCCCAACAGACACCCCCACTCCCCCGTGCTCCCCTCCCCCAACAGACACCCCCACTCCCACGCGCTCCCCTCCCCCAACAGACACTCCCACTCCCCCGCGCTCCCCTCCCCCAACACTGACACCCCCACTCCCCGTCCTCTCCTCCCCCAACACTGACACCCCCACTCCCCTCCCCCAACACTGACACCCCCACTCCCCTCCCCCAACACTGACACCCCCACTCCCCGTGCTCCCCTCCCCCAACACTGACACACCCACTCCCCGCGCTCCCTCCCCCAACACTGACACACCCACTCTTTGTGCTTCTCTCCCCCAACAGACACCCCAACTCCCCGTGCTCCCCTCCCCCAACACTGGCACCTCCACTCTCCGTGTCAGTGTTGGGGGAGGGGAGTGGGGTGTCAGTGTTGGGGCGGGGAGCGCGGGGGAGGGGGTTGTCAGTGTTGGGGGAGGGCTATAGTAAAGAGTGTGCTTGTTTTGGGGTGGTGTTTTTTGGGAAGAGGGATGTGTTTAACGGGGTGGATGTTTGTGTGGGGCTTGTGAGAGATGAATATTTGTTGGAGAAAATTACTTCAGATGCTGGAATCTGTACTGAAAACAAAACCAAAATGCCAGAGCTCACAGTGGGTCAGACAGCATCCTAATGTTGAGAGTCTAGCTGACTCTTCATCAGATCTGAAGTGAAGTGTGGAGGGTGCAGCATTTATGCTGTAGTTTGGGGATGGAGAGGTGCGGTTTAGTGGGGGTGGGGGCGGTTGGTGCTGGGGGTGGAGATAATGGGTGTAGGTGTTGGTGTAGAAAAGTTGCTAGTTCAGATTAAGTGATGGGAATGTAAGAATGGCAGAACAATAGTGTGTCTCCTGCTAAACTGGGAAGGACAGACTGTCCCACTGGGACAGGGGGGAGAGGAGAGAGGACATTGTGACAGAGAATGTAACAACTAAAGCTCCACAAAGGGAAGAAATGGTTCACAATTTGTAGGTGTTGAACTCAATATTAAGTCCAGAAGACTATAAAGTGGCTAGTCTGAAGATGAGATGTTGTTTTTCCAGTTTGCTGCTGTATTCTGGTCAGTCCCACCAGCCGCGGCATTCAAAGGATAATTCTCCACCATTCCAGACAACGCCAGTAGAACACCACCACCAAACACATCTTCCCCTAACTCCCCAGTCTGTATTTCCCTCTGGGACACTCTAGTCCATTGAACAACCACTAACACCAATTCCCCCCTTCCCCATGGCATCTTCCCAACACCTGCCCCTTCATTTCCTCCATGTTCACCATCCAAGGGCCTAAGCAGCATTTCACCTGGACCTGCTGCAATCCTGTGTATTGTATTTGCTGCACCCAATGTGGCCTACTCTACATTGGAGAAACCAAACACAGACAGGGTGCATGCTTTGTGGAACACCTCCAGTCTGTGTGCACACAGGACCCTGACTTTCCTGGAGCCAGTCATTTTACCACAGTGTCCTGCTCACATAGCAACATGTCTGTCCTCGGCATGCTGCAGTGTTCTGAATCCCAGCACAAACTGGAGGGACAGCATCTCATCTTCAGACTAGACACTTTATAGCCTTCTGGGCTTAATATTGAGTTCAACACCTTCACATTGTGAATCATTTGTTCTAGTTTGTTACATTCTGTTAGCATTTCCTCTCTCTCCCCCGCCACATCCCTGTGGGACTGTCTGTTCTTTCTAGTTTGGACAGCACGGTGGCTCAGTGGTTAGCACTGCTGCCTCACAGCGCCAGGGACCTGGGTTCAATTCCCGCCTCAGGCGACTGTCTGTGTGGAGTTTGCACATTCTCCCTGTATCTGCGTGGGTTTCTTCCTGGTGCTCCGGTTTCCTCCCACAGTGTAGATTAGGTGAATTGACCATGCTAAATTGCCCATAGTGTTCAGGGATGTGTAGGTTAGGTGCATTACTCAGGGGAAATGTCGAGTAATAGGGTTGGGGAATGTGTCTGGGTGGGATACTCTTAGCAGGGTTGGAGTGGACTTGTTGGGCCTGTTTCCACACTGTAGGGATTCTATGATTCTCTAATGTGGAGGAGCTGGTGTTGGTCTGGGGTGGACAAAGTTCAAAATCACACAACACCAAGTTATAGTCCAACAGGTTTATTTGAAAGCACTAGTTTTCGGAGCCCTGCTGAAGGAGTTAGCCACCTGATGAAGGGGTAGTGCTCTGAACGCTAGTGCTTCCAATAAACCTGTGGGACACACCATTCTTCTGCCATGCTCACATTCCCATCACTTAATCTGAACTATCAACATCTTTTCTGCACCAGCACTCTGCAGTCATTACCCCCACATAACCCCCCTCCCCCAGACTGTAGTATCCCCAGACTTCACTTCAGCTGTGATGAAGAATCATCTAACCTCAAGGTTTGCTCGCTCTCTCTCCGTGGATGCTGTCTGACCTGCTGTGATCTCCGGCATTGGTTGTTTTCAGTGAATATTTGCGAGACTGTTTTTAGGGGCGGGTAAACGTTTCGAGTCGGGGTGGGAGGAGGTCTCTGTCTGTTGTCCCGAGCTGGACCAGGTGCAGCTGCACTGTGCTGAGTCCTGTTCTCCCTGACCCTGCTGCTTGCTGTTTCCAGGCTGGTGCTGGTGGGGATGATGACTCGTGGTCAGGAACGTGTGGTGGCCCTCATCGATATGGACTGTTTCTATGTGCAAGTGGAACAGAAGAACAACCCTGAGCTGAAGGGCAAGCCGTGCGCTGTGGTCCAGTATAAAACCTGGCAGGGAGGAGGGTATATCTATCAGCACTACATTATCAGAGCTGACTGATTGCACTTTCACTCCCGGGACTGGGCACTAGTAATTCCCAGGATGTGGGCAGTGGGGCATTCAGTGGTGGTAACACTGTTGAACGTCAAGGGGTGGTCGTTAGATTCTCTCCTATTGGAGATGGTGACCAAGCATGTAGATGAGGGTAGGGCAGTTGACGTGGTGTACATGGACTTCAGTAAAGCCTTTGATAAGGTTCCACATGGTAGGCTGATGGAGAAAATGCAGAAGCATGGGACTGAGGGTGATTTAGCAGCTTGGATTAGAAACTGGCTTTCTGAAAGAAGGCAGCAAGTGGTGATTGATGGAAAATATTCAGCCTGGAGTCTGGTTACTAGTGGTGTGCCACAAGGATCTGTTTTGGGACCACTGCTGTTTGTCATTTTGATAAATGATTTGGATGCAGGCATAGGTGGATGGATTAGTAAGTTTGCAGATGACACTAAAGTCGGTGGAGTAGCGGACAGTGTGGGAGAATGTTACAGGTTACAGGGAGACTGGGATAAACTGCAGAATTGGGCTGAGAGGTGGCAAATGGAGTTCAATGCAGCTAAATGTGAGGTGATGCACTTTGGGAAGAATAACAGGAAGGCAGAGTACTGGGTCAGTGGAAAGATTTTTGGTAGTGTGGATGTGCAGAGGGATCTTGGAGTCCATGTACATAGATCCCTGAAAGTTGCCACCCAGGTGGATAGTGCTGTTAAGAAGGCATATGGTGTGTTAGGTTTCATTGGTAGAGGGATTGAGTTCTGGAGCCGCAATATCATGCTACAACTATACAAAACGCTGGTGCGGCCACACTTGGAATATTGTGTACAGTTCTGGTCGCCCCATTACAGGAAGGATGTGGAAACATTGGAAAAGGTGCAGAGGAGATTTACCAGGATGTTGCCTGGTCCGGAGGGAAGGTCTTATGAGGAAAGGCTGAGAGACTTGGGTCTGTTCTCACTGGAGAGAAGGCGGCTAAGAGGGGATTTGATAGAGACATACAAGATGATCAGAGGATTAGATAGGGTGGGCAGGGAAAGTCTTTTTCTGAGGATGATGATGTCAGCTTGTACGAGGGGGCATAGCTGCAAACTGAGGGGTGATAGATTTAAGACAGATGTCAGAGGCAGGTTCTTTACTCAGAGAGTGGTAAGGGCGTGGAATGCCCTACCTGCTAATGTAGTTAAATCAGCCACATTAGGGAGATTTAAACAGTCCTTAGATTAGCACATGGATGACAATGAGATAGTGTTGGGGAATGAGCTTAGATTGGTTCACAGGTCGGCGCAACATTGAAGGCCGAAGGGCCTGTTCTGCTCTGGATTGTTCTATGTAAGGCCTTTGACAACGTGCCGCACAGGAGGCTACTGAGTAAGATAGCAGTGTTAGAGGCAAGGTACTAGCATGGATAGAAGCTGGGCTGTCTGACAGAACGCAGAGAGTGGGGATAAAAGGGTCCTTCTCAAAATGGCAGCCGGTGACAAGTGGTGTTCATTAAGGCTCAGTGTTGGGACCGCAACTTTACGCTTTATACAGGAAGGAACTGAGGGTATTCTGGCTAAGTTTGCAAATGATACAAAGATAGGTAGAGGGACAGGTAGCACTGAGGAGGTGGGGAGACTGCAGAAGGATTTGGACAGGTTAGGAGAGTGCAAAAAGAAGTGGCAGATGGAGTACAGCGTGGGAAAGTGTGAGCTCACGCACTTTGGGAGGAAGGATAGAGGCATGGTCTATTTTCTAAATGGGGAGAAATCCAAAGGGCAAAGAGACTTGGGAGTTCTCGTCCAGGATTACAGGTTGAGTCAGCAGTTAGGAAGGCAAATGCAATGTTGGCATTTATTTTGAGAGGACTTGAATATAAACTGGTCAGACCACATTTGGAGTATTGTGCACAGTTTTGGGCCCCGTATCTCAGGAAGGATGGACTGGCCCTGGAGTGTGTTCAGAGGAGGATCACGAGAATGGTCCCAGGAATGAAAAGCTTAACATATGAGGAATGTTTGAGGACTCTGGGTCTATACTCGGTGTTTAGAACGATGAGGGGAATCTAATTGAAACGTACAGAATACTGAATGGCCTGGACAGAGTGGATGTTGGGAAGCTGTTTCTGTTGGTAGGAGAGACTAGGACCCGAGGGCACAGCCTTAGAGTAAAGGGAAGGCCTTTTAGAACAGAGATAAGGAGAGACTTCTTCAGCCAGAGAGTGGGGAATCTGTGGGATTCACTGCCACAGAAGGCTGTGGGAGGCCAGGTCATTGAGTGTTTTTGAGACTGAGATACATAGGTTCCTGAGTATCAAGGTTTATGGGGAGAATAGGGTTGAGAAACCAACCAGCCATGATTGAATGGCAGAGCAGGCTTGATGGGCTGAATGGCCTAATTTCTGCTTCTATGTCTTATGGTCTTATACTGTGGGCAGTTTTAGTCTCCTCATTTGAGGGAAGATACCATTTCATTGGAGGCAGTTCAGAGAAGGTCCACTGGGATGGTCCCTGGGATGGAGGGAGTGTCTCATGTACAAAGGTTAAACAGGTTGGGACTCTACTCCCTGGAGTGTAGAGGAATGAAAGGTGACCTCATTGAAATACGTTGGACTGTTCAGGGTTTGACAGGGTCAATGCTGAGAGGGTGGTTCCCCTCATGGGAGGGTCTGGGACCGGAGGGCAGAGGGTCAGGATAAAGGGGCACCAGTTTAAGGCTGGGACAAGGAGGGATTTTTTTTTTGAGGGTTATGTGTGTTTAGAACTCCTTGCCCCAGGGACTTGTGGGGGCAGAGCCTGGGTGTATATTTAAGGCTGAGATAGATCCTTGTTCAGTCGGGGAATCAGTGGGGTACGAGGAAAGGGCTGGAGGGTGGACGTGAGGAATGTCTGATCAGAAACGTTCCCATTGAAAGGCAGAGCAAGATGGAGGGACTGAGTGTCCTACTCCCGTTCCTATTCCATATGATCCGATGGTCTTACAACTAAGCGTGCAGGTACAACAGGCGGTGAGGAAAGGAAATGGGATGTTGGCCTTCATAGTGAGAGGATTTGAGTCCAGGAGCAGGGAGGTCTTGCTGCAATTATACAGGGCCTTGGGGAGACCACAGCTGGAGTATTATGGACAGGTTTGGTCTCCTTATCTGAGGAAGGATGTTCTGGTGAT
Organism: Chiloscyllium plagiosum; assembly: GCF_037043375.1. Taxonomy (NCBI): domain Eukaryota; kingdom Metazoa; phylum Chordata; class Chondrichthyes; order Orectolobiformes; family Hemiscylliidae; genus Chiloscyllium; species Chiloscyllium plagiosum. Next base: position 161,717,951 of record NW_028270141.1, on the reverse strand, counting down.
GGAGGGAGGGCAGCGAAGGGTTACCAGACTGACTGGATGTACGTGTATTTGGAAAGGCAGGGACTGATTAGGGATAGTCAACATGGTTTTGTGTGTGGGAAATCATATCTCACTAACCTGATTGAGTTTTTTGAAGAAGTAACAAAGAGGATTGATGAGGGCAGAGCGGTAGATGTGATCTATATGGACTTCAGTAAGGTGTTTGACAAGGTTCCCATGGGAGACTGATTAGCAGGGTTAGATCTCACGGAATACAGGGAGAACTAGCCATTTGGATACAGAACTGGCTCAAAGGTAGAAGACAGAGGGTGGTGGTGGAGGGTTGTTTTTCAGACTGGAGGCCTGTGACCAGTGGAGTGCCACAAGGATCGGTGCTGGGTCCACTGCTTTTCATCATTTTACATAAATGATTTGGATGTGAGCTTAAGGGGTACAGTTAGTAAGTTTGCAGATGACACCAAAATTGGAGGTGTAGTGGACAGCGAAGAGGGTTACCTCAGATTACAACAGGATCTTGACCAGATGGGCCAATGGGCTGAGAAGTGGCAGATGGAGTTTAATTCAGATAAATGCGAGGTGCTGTATTTTGGGAAAGCGCATCTTAACAGGACTTATACACTTAATGGTAAGGTCCTAGGGAGAGTTGCTGAACAAAGAGACCTTGGAGTACAGGTTCATAGCTCCTTGAAAGTGGAGTCATAGGTAGATAGGATAGTGAAGAAGGCGTTTGGTATGCTTTCCTTTATTGGTCAGAGTATTGAGTACAGGAGTTGGGAGGTCATGTTGTGGCTGTACAGGACACTGGTTAGGCCACTGTTGGAATATTGCATGCAATTCTGGTCTCCTTCCTATCGTAAAGATGTTGTGAAACTTGAAAGGGTTCAGGAAAGATTTACAAGGATGTTGCCAGGGTTGGAGGATCTGAGCTACAGGGAGAGGTTGAACAGGCTGGGGCTGTTTTCCCTGGAGCGTCGGAGGCTGAGGGGTGATCTTATAGAGGTTTATACAATCATGAGGGGCATGGATAGGATAAATAGACAAAGTCTTTTCCCTGGGGTGGGGGAGTCCAGAACTAGAGGGCATAGGTTTAGGGTGAGAGGGGAAAGATATAAGAGAGAACTAAGGGGCAGCTTTTTCACACACAGGGTGGTACGTGTATGGAATGAGCTGCCAGAGGATGCGGTGGAGGCTGATACAGTTGCAACATTTCTGCTGTTCCTATCTTTCTCTAGAATTATTGCTGTCAGCTACGAGGCACGAGCCTATGGAGTGACGAGAGGAATGCGAGGTCAGGAAGCAAAGAAGAAATGTCCACAGCTGCAGCTCGCGCGAATCCCAGAGGCTCATGGGAAGGCCGATCTCAGCAAGTATGTCCTTTTCCCTCCTGCCCATCACCTTTCTTTGCAGTTCCCCACCTCCACCCCGTCCGCATCCCCACTCCCTTCAGTTCCCATTCTTTCCCACCCCACCTCATCCCCTCACTTTCCTGCCCCCTCTCCACACCCTTTGTGCCCAGTCCATTGAAGCACCTGCCTATTTTCCTGTTCCCCCCCTGCCTCGGTCTCCTCTCCCTCCTGTGCACCCTCCTCAGTTCACTTTGTTTTATAAAGTTAGTTGTTTCTGAGCTGTTCTCTGGACTAACATTGGATGAAGGTCCAGTGTGTTTTTAGTACAGTGTCTGACTGAGAGAAATGTCAGGTTTGCTGATAACGCTAAGGGTGGACGTTGCCTGGGGTTCACCTTTATCAGTAACCCCCTTGGCTGTGCTAACAGCTGCAGCAGGGGCAGAGTCTATTCTTCCTTGTCACTGCTGCTAAAGTCATCGAATCTCTCACATCTCCATTAGCCTGAACTGAGATGTTTCTGCCTTTTGGAGATTTCACAATCTGCTCGGTTTCTCTGAGTGACTCTGATCACAGCCAGGTATCTGTACAAACACTCCATCTTCCCCCGAAGTTCCTCTTCCAGTGAGGGACAGGAATGTGTCGGCTGTTACTGTTTTACGTGTCCCAACAGGTATCGTGAAGCCAGCGTACAGGTGCTCTCAGTGCTGTCCCGTTTTGCCGTGATCGAACGGGCCAGTATTGACGAGGTCTTTGTAGATCTGACTGCAGCTGCCCGAGATCGGGCCTGCAAGCTGGAGGGTCAGCGGATTGATCATGGGCTGCTGCCGACCACCTTCATACAGGGATTCCCCCAACATGCTCAGGCAGAGCAGTGTGGAGAGCCAGCTGTACCAAGAGGTAGGTACCTGGGGGAGAGGGGGGGAAATTACACTGAGGCCACTGGCTGTTACCAGCAGTCACACTGTGTGTGTGTGTGCCCTCACAGAGCAGGCACGCCGAGTGGGGCTAGACGCCTGGCTGGACTCGCTGCCCCTCAGTACCCGAGACGGAGACAGCCCTGAGCTGCAGCTCACAGCTGGGGCCCTGATCGTGGAGGAGATGCGGGCAGCAGTGGAACACGAGACTGGATACAGGTGTTCAGCTGGAGTTTCACACAACAAGGTACACCGCAGAGACTGGCAACTCCTCCCTGTGCACTGGCACTGTGCCCCCTGCACCCCACACCTCCATACACCGGCACTGTGCCCCCTGCACCCCACACCTCCATACACTGGCACCGTGCCCCCCGCACCCCACACCCCCATACACTGGCACTGTGCCCCCTGCACCCCACACCTCCATACACTGGCACCGTGCCCCCCGCACCCCACACCTCCATACACCGGCACTGTGCCCCCTGCACCCCACACCCCCATACACCGGCACTGTGCCCCCTGCACCCCACACTCCATACACTGGCACTGTGCCCCCTGCACCCCACACTCCATACACTGGCACTGTGCCCCCCGCACCCCACACCTCCATACACCGGCACCGTGCTCCCCGCACCCCACACCCCCATACACCGGCACCGTGCTCCCCGCACCCCACACCCCCATACACCGGCACCGTGCCCCCTGCACCCCACACCTCCATACACTGGCACCGTGCCCCCCGCACCCCACACCTCCATACACTGGCACCGTGCCCCCCGCACCCCACACCTCCATACACTGGCACCGTGCCCCCCGCACCCCACACCTCCATACACCGGCACCGTGCCCCCTGCACCCCACACCTCCATACACTGGCACCGTGCTCCCCGCACCCCACACCTCCATACACTGGCACCGTGCTCCCCGCACCCCACACCTCCATACACTGGCACCGTGCTCCCCGCACCCCACACCTCCATACACTGGCACCGTGCCCCCCCGCACCCCACACCCCCATACACCGGCACTGTGCTCCCCGCACCCCACACCCCCATACTCCGGCACTGTGCTCCCTGCACCCCACACCCCCATACACCGGCACCGTGCCCCTCGCGCCCCACACCCCCCATACACCGGCACCGTGCCCCTCGCACCTCACACCCCCATGCACTGGCACTGTGCCCCCTGCACCCCACACCTCCATACACTGGCACCGTGCCCCCCGCACCCCACACCCCCATACGCCGGCACCGTGCCCCCCGCACCCCACACCCCCATACACCGGCACCGTGCCCCTCGCACACCACACCCCCATATACCGGCACCGTGCTCCCCACACCCCCATATACCGGCACCGTGCTCCCCACACCCCCATAAGCCGGCACCGTGCCCCCCACATCCCCATACACTGGCACCGTGCCCCCTGCACCGCATACCCCCATACAGTGGGACAATGTGTCATCTCCTCCCCCTGCAATAGGCTGGGACAAGTGTCCCCGTTCCCCCCCCCACAGACCCATTTCCTGTTCCCCCATTCCCCGTTCCCCCTTTCCCCATTGACTGAGAGAACCACCCCCCACTTACCCCCCCCTCCCCCAAGACTAGTGCCCTATTCCTCCCCCCACAAGCCGAGGGGATTGGCACACACAGCCCTACCCCCCAGACAGGCAGATATCCCCCAGGGCTGTGCCTGTGGTGCTTGTCTTGTTGATAGCGTGTGATGGTTGATTGGGAGTTGCCTGACTCTCTCTGTTGTGTGTGTAGGTGTTGGCGAAGCTGAGTTGTGGTTTGAACAAACCAAACAGTCAGACGGTGCTGCCAATGTGCTCCGTGCCAAGACTCTTCGACAGTCTGCCCATTGGCAAAATGTAAGTTTATTGGGAGATCTCGACTGTTTCTTTGATCGTTCACACGATGAGGGTGGTGCTGGCCAGGCCAGCGTTTACTGCCTGTGCCTAATTCCCCAGAGGGTAATGATGAATCAGCCACATGGCTGTGGGTCTGCAGTCACTTGCAGGCCTGTCCAGGGAAGGCTGGCAGTTTCCATCCCTAAAGGACATGGGTGACCCAGATGGGGTTTTCCAACAATCAGCAGTGGATTCATGGTCAAGCCCGACATTTTAGTGAATTCAAATTCCACCGTCAGCTGTGGCGGGATTCCGATTCCCAGAACATGACCAAGGTGTCTGAGTTAACGGGATAGCAACACTACAGTTGACCCTCACCTCCATCAGCGTGTGGGCTAGTCAGGATCACAGAGACATTGCTGCAGGGTGAGCAGGGATGGGGATTGAACATCCAGACAAGAAGGAAAATGTTTTGGAGATGTGTTAATGGTTAAAGGAGAAATTAACACAATAGGATGGATAATCTGGCAGTGTGGAATCTGTGGGTTCAGCTCAGAAACAAAAATCATGAGTGGGGCTTGTTTATAGAATCTCAAACAGTAAAGAATGCATTAAACAGGAAATGAGAGACAGATGCTATATGCATGAATTTAAGCTGCAGATTGAGTAAATCAAATTCTTAACTCTACTGTGAAGGAGGAGTTGATGCAAGATGGTTTTTTGGACCAATACGTTCAGAGACCAGCGAGAGAACAAGCCGTTCTATAATGAGAAAGGAATAGTTGGCAGTCTAGTTATGTGAGGCCCCTTGGGGAACACGGATCATAATGTGCGAGGATTCCACATCAAAACGGAGAGTGATATATTAGTTTCTGTGACTAGGGTCCTCAATCGAAATGAAGGATGCAACAATGGTTTAAGGCACGAGTTGGCAAGTTATATTCCAAATATGTGGAATAAAATGATTTAAAGGGATGATGGTGGTAAGACAATGAGAGCACATGGTCAACTCCAACAGTTCATTCCTGTCTGAGGCAGAATTAAACCAGAGAGAGTGGCCTGACCATGGCTAACAGGGAAATTAGGGACAGTATCACATCCAAGAACTGGCCAGAAAAGCAACAACAGAGCCATGGAGTGGGAGTAGTTTAAATTTCAACAAAGGAGGACTGAGGGATTGGTCAAGGGGAGTGTGGGGAATAGAGTGTGATAGTGAGCTTGTAGGGAACATACAAACTGACTGTGGCTGCTTGGATAGGTATTTGAAGAGAAACCGATAAGGAATGCCAAATGTAGTTCGCTTACAGTCAGAAACGGGAGTTTACAATGGGGAATGAGAAATGGCCAACCCACTAAATACACACTTTGGTTCTGACTTCACAAAGTAAGACACAAGTAACATCCCAGAAATATTGGGGATCACAGGGTATAGTGAGAGGGAGGAACTGAGGGAAAGCCGTATTAGTAGGGAAGTGGTGTTGGAGAAATTGATGGGATTAAAAGCAGATAAATCCCCAGGATCTAATAATCTACATCCCAGAGCACTTCAGGAAGTGGCCTAGAAGTAGTGGATGCATTTGGTGGTCATAGTGTTATAGAGATGTACAGCACGGAAACAGACCCTTCAGTCCAACCTGTCCATGCCGACCAGATATCCCAACCCAATCTAGTCCAACCTGCCAGCACCCGGCCCATATCCCTCCAAACCCTTCCTATTCATATACCCATCCAAATGCCTCTTAACTGTTGCAATTGTACCAGCCTCCACCACTTCCTCTGGCAGCTCATTCCAAACACCTACCACCCTCTGTGTGAAAAGGTTGCCCCTTAGGTTTCTTTTATATCTTTCCCCTCTCACCCTAAACCTATGCCCTCTAGTTCTGGACTCCTCCACCCCAGGGAAAAGACTTTGTCTATTTACCCTGTCCATGCCCCTCATGATTTTGTAAACCTCTATAAGGTCACCCCTCAGCCTCCAACGCTCCAGGGAAAACAGCCCCAGCCTGTTCAGCCTCTCCCTATAGCTCAGATTCTCCAACCCTGGCAACATAATTGTAAATTTTGTCTGAACATTATGGGAAGGAGACCAGAATTGCACGCAATATTCCAACAGTGGCCTAACCAATGTCCTGTACAGCCGCAACATGATCTCCCAACTCCTGTAGGCTTTTGCCTGAAACGTCGATTTTACTGCTCCTCGAATGCTGCCTGAACTGCTGTGCTTTTCCAGCACCACTAATCCAGAATCCTATACTCAATACTCTGACCAATGAAGGAAAGCATACCAAACACCACCTTCACTATCCTATCTACCTGCAACTCCACTTTCAAGGAGCTATGAACCTGCACTCCAAGGTCTCTTTGTTCAGCAACACTCCCTAGGACCTTACCATTAAGTGTATAAGTCCTGCTAAGATTTGCTTTCCCAAAATGCAGTACCTCGCATTTATCTAAATTAAACTCCATCTGCCACTTCTCAGCCCATTGGCCCATCTGGTCCAGATCCTGTTGTAATCTGAGGTAACCCTCTTCGCTGTCCACATGATGAACAGTAGAGGGCCCAGCACCGATCCTTGTGGCACTCCACTGGTCACAGGCCTCCAGTCTGAAAAACAACTCTCTACCACCACCTTCTGTCTTCTACCTTTGAGCCAGTTCTGTATCCAAATGGCTAGTTCTCCCTGTATTCCGTCATCTTCCAAGATTCCTGACACTCTGGAAGAGTTACTACAGATTGGAGGGTAGTTAATGTTACCCCACTGTTTAAAATAGGAGGTGGAGAGAAAACTGGGAATTTCAGCTTTTGGGTGGGGGGGGGGGTGGTGGAGAATGCATGAGTACGTTACCAAGGATTTTATAACACTGAGAAAACAGTAGCGAGATCAGATACAGCATGGATTTACGAAAGGGAAGTCATCCTTGACAAATCTACAGGAATTCTACAAGGTGTAACTCGTAGAGTTAATGACAGGGAGCCAGTGGATGTGGTTTATTTGGACTTTCAGAAGATTTTCCAGAAGGGTCCACATAAGAAATCAATGTGTGAACTTTAAAGTACGTGGGATTAGGGGGCAGTGTACTGACATGGATAGTGACCTGGTTAACAGACTGGAGACAAAGAGTAGGAATAAATGGGTCTGGTTCCAAGCAGCAGGCTGTGATTAGTGGGTTACTGCAGGGATCAGTGGGTTACCGCGGGGATCAGTGGGTTACCGCGGGGATCAGTGGGTTACCGCGGGGATCAGTGGGATACCGCGGGGATCAGTGGGTTACCGCGGGGATCAGTGGGTTACCGCGGGGATCAGTGGCTTACCGCGGGGATCAGTGGCTTACCGCGGGAATCAGTGGGTTACCGCGGGGATCAGTGGGTTACCGCGGGGATCAGTGGGGTACCGCGGGGATCAGTGGTTTATCGCGGGGATCAGTGGCTTACCGCGGGGATCAGTGGGATACCGCGGGGATCAGTGGGATACAGCGGGGGTCAGTGGGATACCGCGGGGATCGGTGGGTTACCGCGGGGATCAGTGGGTTACCACGGGAATCGGTGGGATACCGCGGGGGTCAGTGGGATACCGCGGGGGTCAGTGGGATACCGCGGGGGTCAGTGGGATGCCGCGGGGATCAGTGGGATGCCGCGGGGATCAGTGGGATGCCGCGGGGATCAGTGGGATGCCGCGGGGATCAGTGGGGTACCGCGGGGATCAGTGGGGCACGGCAGGGATCAGTGGGTTACCGCGGGGATCAGTGGGTTACCGCGGGGATCAGTGGGGCACCGCGGGGATCAGTGGGGCACGGCAGGGATCAGTGGGATACCGCGGGGATCAGTGGGGCACCGCGGGGATCGGTGGGGCACCGCGGGGATCGGTGGGGTACAGCGGGGATCGGTGGGATACCGCGGGGATCGGTGGGATACCGCGGGGATCGGTGGGTTACCGCGGAGATCGGTGGGATACCGCGGGGATCGGTGGGGTACCGCGGGGATCGGTGGGTTACCGCGGCGATCGGTGGGTTACCGCGGGGATCAGTGGGGTACCGCGGGGATCAGTGGGTTACCGCGGGGATCAGTGGGTTACCGCGGGGATCAGTGGGTTACCGCGGGGATCAGTGGGGCACGGCAGGGATCAGTGGGGCACGGCAGGGATCAGTGGGGCACGGCAGGGATCAGTGGGGCACGGCAGGGATCAGTGGGGCACGGCAGGGATCAGTGGGGCACGGCAGGGATCAGTGGGTTACCGCGGGGATCAGTGGGGCACCGCGGGGATCAGTGGGGCACGGCAGGGATCAGTGGGATACCGCGGGGATCAGTGGGGCACCGCGGGGATCGGTGGGGTACAGCGGGGATCGGTGGGATACCGCGGGGATCGGTGGGATACCGCGGGGATCGGTGGGTTACCGCGGAGATCGGTGGGATACCGCGGGGATCGGTGGGGTACCGCGGGGATCGGTGGGTTACCGCGGGGATCGGTGGGTTACCGCGGGGATCGGTGGGTTACCGCGGGGATCGGTGGGTTACCGCGGTGGATCGGTGGGTTACCGCGGGGATCGGTGGGGCACCGCGGGGATCGGTGGGGCACCGCGGGGATCGGTGGGGCACCGCGGGGATCGGTGGGGCACCGCGGGGATCGGTGGGGATACCGCGGGGATCGGTGGGGATACCGCGGGGATCGGTGGGTTACCGCGGGGATCGGTGGGTTACCGCGGGGATCGGTGGGTTACCGCGGGGATCGGTGGGTTACCGCGGGGATCGGTGGGGCACGGCGGGGATCGGTGGGGCACGGCGGGGATCGGTGGGGCACTGCGGGGATCGGTGGGGCACGGCGGGGATCAGTGGGATACCGCGGGGATCAGTGCTTGGACCCTGCTATCCACAATATACATGAATGATGTAGGTGGGGGAACTAAATGTAATCTCTGCAGGTTTGCAGACAGCACAAAGCTGGGTGGGAGGGTGAGCTGTGAGGAGCATGCAGAGATGTCTCAGTGGGATTTGGACAGGCTGAGGGAGTGGGGAAATACATGGCAGATGCAGGATAATGTGGATAAATGTGAGGGTTTGGGGGGGGGGTCAGGAAGGCAGATGATCTGAATGGGGACAGGTTGGGAAAGGGGCAGGGGCAATGGGACCCGGGTGTCCTTGTAACCCAGTCTCTGAAAGTAAGCGTGCAGGTACAGCAGGCGGTGAGGAAGGGAAATGGGATGTTGGCCGACATAGTGAGAGGATTCGCGTCCAGGAGCAGGGAGGTCTTGCTGCAATTATACAGGGCCTTGGGGAGACCACACCTGGAGTATTATGGACAGGTTTGGTCACCTTATCTGAGGAAGGATGTTCTGGTGATGGAGGGAGGGCAGCGAAGGGTTACCAGACTGATTCCTGGGATAGAACATAGAACAATACAGCACAGAACAGGCCCTTCGGCCCTCGATGTTGTGCTGACCTGTGAAATATTCTCAGCTCGTCCCCCCTACACTATCCCATCGTCTTCCATGTGCTTATCCAAGGATTGTTTAAATCTCCCTAATATGGCTGCGTTAACTACATTAGCAGGTAGGGTATTCCACGTCCTTACCACTCTCTGAGTAAAGAACCTGCCTCTGACATCTGTCTTAAATCTATCACCCCTCAGTTTGTAGTTATGCCCCTCGTACAAGCTGACGTCATCATCCTAGGAAAAAGACTTTCTCTGTCTACCTTATCTAATCCTCTGATCATCTTGTATGTCTTTATCAAATCCCCCCTTCGCCACCTTCTTCTCTCCAATGAGAACAGACCCAAGTCCCTCAGCCTTTCCTCATAAGACCTTCCCTCCAGACCAGGCAACATCCTGGTAAATCTCCTCTGCACCTTTCCCAATGCTTCCACATCCTTCCTGGGGCGACCAGAACTGTACACAATATTCCAAGTGCGGCCGCACCAGTGTTTTGTACAGTTGCAGCATGATATTGCGGCTCCGGAACTCAATCCCTCTACCAATGAAACCTAACACACCGTATGCCGCCTTAACAGGGCCGATGGATGAGGACAGACTGGATCAGTTAGGATTGTGTTCACTGGAGTTTAGGAGATTGAGGGAGATCTCATAGAAATTGATAAAACTCTAACAGGACTAGACAGGGTGAATACAGGAAGGGTCTTCCTGATAATGGGGTAGTGCAGAACCATGGGGTCATGGTCTAAGGTTACGGGCTGGGTCATTTCGGACTGAGATTAGGAGAAATGTCTTCACCCAGAGAATGGGGAGCCTGTGAGATTCATTCTCACTGAAGGTGGTTGAAGCCAAAACATTGAATGTTTTGGGAAGGGGTTGGACGTAGCACTTGGGACTAAAGGGATCAAAGCATATGGGTTCCCCATGAGAGCCACCTGATAGTACTGTCTTCTCTCTCCCCTTGCTGGCTGTGTGTCAATACGGATGACTCTAGTTGGTCAGCATTTCTCAGCTCAGGGCGATGCTCAGGAAAAGATTGTGTCTCATTTATCGGGTTGGGCTGTGATGTTACGTCCCTAAGATTTATCGTCTCATTAAGACCATAAGACATAGGAGTTGGTTATTCAGCCCATCAAGCCTGATCCACCATCCAGTGAGATCATGATTCAACTGATCATCTTCAGCTTCACTTTCCTACTTTTTCCCTATTTCCCTCGGTTCCCCTCCTGATTAAAAATCTCTCTCTCTCAGCCTTGGATATATTTAATGACCCAGCCCTCTGTGGTGCAGAATTCCACAGTTTGACTGCCCTCTGAGAGACAAAATTCTTCCTCATCTCTGTGTTAAATGTGTGAATGCTGATTCTGAGATGATGCCCTCTGGGCATAGACTCTCATTTCCCCACATTCTATTCCATCTGCTAAACTATTACCCGCTCAGTTAACCTTCTATATCTCTTGGCAGGCTGTTTGTCACCTTCCCACCAGTTCTTGTGTCATCTGTTAACGTGGCGATAGTACATTCACTTTCCTTATCCAAGTCACTAATGTGCGTTGTAAATAAATGTGGCCCCAGCACTGATCCCTGTGGCACTCCACTAGTTACAGCCTGCCATCCAGAAAACGCCACCCTTACCCCAACTCTCTGTCTTCAGGTAGTTAGCCAGTTCTCTATCCATGCTGGTATAATCCCTCCAACACCAAGGACTCTTATTATGTAGCTTTAGGTGTGATACTTTATATCAAACCGTTCTGAAAATCCAAAGATATCCCATCTGCTGCATCTCCGTGATCTGTCCTACTTGTTTGAGCATCACTACCTTGTCTCCTGGATCGGAGCCACATGGGGCTGTTGGGTGAGTGTGCAATGTGAATGGAGACTCTGCACCTTCCAGGGTCAGCACATCAAGGCCCCCTTGTCCTGTCCCCTCCCCAAAATAATTTGCCAGCTGGCCCTCCCGCTTCCGCTGACTGTGCCTTTCTCGTCTGTTCCTGTTTCAGCCGTAATCTTGGTGGAAAGCTGGGAGAATCCGTGGCTCAGCTCCTGAACATCGAGTACATGGGGCAGCTGCGCGCGTTCCCAGAGCCTCAGCTCCAGAACACATTCGGGGAGAAAACTGGGTAAGTGCATGGACTCCCGAGCCCCTGGGACCGCACGGTCAGTGGAAAGCTCAGGCTCTGTCAGGAGTCAATCTGAGGGAAGAGGATGGTGTGAAAGTGGCTCATTGTAATAGTTATCTAACTGGAGATAGGCTACTCCTCACTGGTCACTGTTTAGCATGTTACTTCCTGAACTTCAATACAGGGAATACTATTTGGAAAGTTGTGGTAATTTTGTTTTAGCAATCCTGTCAGGGGATATAGTGTGGCATTGGGTGCCCACCCCTAATTGACCTTTGAACGGAGTGTTGGCCATCTTCTGTGTAGGCAAGACCAGGTAAGGATGGCAGATTTCCTTCCCTGCAGGACACTAATGAACTGGATGGGTTTCTCACAATAACTGATGATCATCGCCGTTGTGATGACCCTGAGGCTCACTCTCAATTCCAAACTCTAGGTTCCTATCCCGTGACATGACCCACCACAGCATAACCTCCGGTAGGGCAGTGTGAGGCATTTGTTACTAACCCTACCCCTTTACAGCAGCACCCAGCTCCCCCAGGCCTCAGTCCCACAATTTCAGAAGAATGTGGAAGCTGTGGAGACACTGGGCAGTCAGAGCGCACAGAGAATTAGAAATCTGAGTGCTATGGAGATAAGGCACAGGCAGTACACTAGCCTGATAACTCTTGGGCTGAGTGGCCTCCTGAGCTCGGTTTTATGGTTCTACAGTTGGCAGGATCTGGGTGCGACCTGACATTGCCTTCCTAGTCCCTGGCACCTTTCTGACAAAGCTAATGCTGCCTTGGTTTCAGGAACTGGCTGTTTGACCTCTGCCGTGGAGTGGAGTCTGAACCTGTCAGACCCCGACACCTTCCCAAATCCATTGGCTGCAGCAAGAACTTCCTGGGCATGCAGGCTCTCAGCAGTTGTGAGCAGGTACGTGAGACACATAGAAGGGGTAAGGGAGGAGCATTCTCGCTCTGTCTGTGTGTCTGGTGGCTGTGTGTGTGTATTGTTCAGGGAGAGTTGAACAGCTTGTCTGATATTGGGTTTTGATCCCAGGTAAAGCACTGGCTTCAGCAGCTGGCCACTGAGCTGGAGGAGAGACTGGAGAAAGACAAGGAGCAGGTCAGCCTTCTCTTCCATTCAATTTACCCGAAGGAGGGAACAGGGGAATGGGTGGTCTCCTGTCTCTGGTGTCAAGTCCAGGATAAGGGCAAGCCCCCCGCCGGAGTGGATATACCAGTCCAATCCACACTTGCTCTCTCAAACTGGCTATAAACACCAACCAGTTTGGAGGCTCAGGGACCATCAGGTCAGCAACTTGCCCAAAGTATACCACTTCTGGGCACTCCCTCAGTACTGACCCTCCCATGTGCGGCACTCACCCTCCGAAATTGCAGCATTCCCTCAGTACTGACCCTCCGACAGTGCAGCACTCCCTCAACACTGACCCTCCGACATTGTGGCACTCCCTCAGCACTGAACCTCCGACAGTGTGACACTCCCTCAGCACTGACCCTCCGACAGTGCGGCACTCCCTTAGCACTGACCCTCCGACAGTGCGGCACTCCCTCAGTAGTGACCCTCCGACAGTGCGACACACCCTCAGCTCTGACCCTCCGACAGTGCGGCACTCCCTCAGTTCTGACATTCCGAAATTGCAGCATTCCCTCAGTACTGACCCTCCGACAGTGCAGCACTCCCTCAACACTGACCCTCCGACATTGTGGCACTCCCTCAGCACTGAACCTCCGACAGTGTGACACTCCCTCAGCACTGACCCTCCGACAGTGCGGCACTCCCTTAGCACTGACCCTCCGACAGTGCGGCACTCCCTCAGTAGTGACCCTCCGACAGTGCGACACACCCTCAGCTCTGACCCTCCGACAGTGCGGCACTCCCTCAGTTCTGACATTCCGACAGTGCGGCACTCCCTCAGTTCTGACCCTCCGACAGTGCGGCACTCCCTCAGCACTGACCCTCCGACAGTGCGGCACTCCCTCAGCACTGACCCTCCGACAGTGCGGCACTCCCTCAGCACTGACCCTCCGACAGTGCGGCACTCCCTCAGCACTGACCCTCCGACAGTGCGGCACTCCCTCAGCACTGACCCTCCGACAGTGCGGCACTCCCTCAGCACTGACCCTCCGACAGTGCGGCACTCCCTCAGCACTGACCCTCCGACAGTGCGGCACTCCCTCAGCACTGACCCTCCGACAGTGCGGCACTCCCTCAGCACTGACCCTCCGACAGTGCGGCACTCCCTCAGCACTGACCCTCCGACAGTGCGGCACTCCCTCAGCACTGACCCTCCGACAGTGCGGCACTCCCTCAGCACTGACCCTCCGACAGTGCGGCACTCCCTCAGCACTGACCCTCCGACAGTGCGGCACTCCCTCAGCACTGACCCTCCGACAGTGCGGCACTCCCTCAGCACTGACCCTCCGACAGTGCGGCACTCCCTCAGCACTGACCCTCCGACAGTGCGGCACTCCCTCAGCACTGACCCTCCGACAGTGCGGCACTCCCTCAGCACTGACCCTCCGACAGTGCGGCACTCCCTCAGCACTGACCCTCCGACAGTGCGGCACTCCCTCAGCACTGACCCTCCGACAGTGCGGCACTCCCTCAGCACTGACCCTCCGACAGTGCGGCACTCCCTCAGCACTGACCCTCCGACAGTGCGGCACTCCCTCAGCACTGACCCTCCGACAGTGCGGCACTCCCTCAGCACTGACCCTCCGACAGTGCGGCACTCCCTCAGCACTGACCCTCCGACAGTGCGGCACTCCCTCAGCACTGACCCTCCGACAGTGCGGCACTCCCTCAGCACTGACCCTCCGACAGTGCGGCACTCCCTCAGCACTGACCCTCCGACAGTGCGGCACTCCCTCAGCACTGACCCTCCGACAGTGCGGCACTCCCTCAGCACTGACCCTCCGACAGTGCGGCACTCCCTCAGCACTGACCCTCCGACAGTGCGGCACTCCCTCAGCACTGACCCTCCGACAGTGCGGCACTCCCTCAGCACTGACCCTCCGACAGTGCGGCACTCCCTCAGCACTGACCCTCCGACAGTGCGGCACTCCCTCAGCACTGACCCTCCGACAGTGCGGCACTCCCTCAGCACTGACCCTCCGACAGTGCGGCACTCCCTCAGCACTGACCCTCCGACAGTGCGGCACTCCCTCAGCACTGACCCTCCGACAGTGCGGCACTCCCTCAGCACTGACCCTCCGACAGTGCGGCACTCCCTCAGCACTGACCCTCCGACAGTGCGGCACTCCCTCAGCACTGACCCTCCGACAGTGCGGCACTCCCTCAGCACTGACCCTCCGACAGTGCGGCACTCCCTCAGTCCTGACCCTCCGACAGTGCGACACTCCCTCAGCACTGACCCTGTGACAGTGCGGCACTCCCTCAGCACTGACCCTGTGACAGTGCGGCACTCCCTCAGCACTGACCCTGTGACAGTGCGGCACTCCCTCAGCACTGACCCTCCGACAGTGCGACACTCCCTCAGCACTGACCCTGTGACAGTGCGGCACTCCCTCAGCACTGACCCTGTGACAGTGCGGCACTCCCTCAGCACTGACCCTGTGACAGTGCGGCACTCCCTCAGCACTGACCCTGTGACAGTGCGGCACTCCCTCAGCACTGACCCTGTGACAGTGCGGCACTCCCTCAGCACTGACCCTGTGACAGTGCGGCACTCCCTCAGTACAGACCCTCCGACAGTGCTGCACTCCCTCAGCACTGACCCTCCGACAGTGCGGCACTCTCTTAGCACTGACCCTGTGACAGTGCGACACTC
Source organism: Chiloscyllium plagiosum (assembly GCF_037043375.1). Lineage (NCBI taxonomy): Eukaryota > Metazoa > Chordata > Chondrichthyes > Orectolobiformes > Hemiscylliidae > Chiloscyllium > Chiloscyllium plagiosum. The sequence continues at coordinate 161,702,499 of NW_028270141.1, read as the reverse complement.
CCTCAGCATTGACCTTCCGACAGTGCGGCACTCCCTCAGCACTGACCCTCCGACTGTGCGGCACTCCCTCAGCACTGACCCTCCGACAGTGCGGCACTCCCTCAGCACTGACCCTCCGACAGTGCGGCACTCCCTCAGCACTGACCCTCCGACAGTGCGGCACTCCCTCAGCACTGACCCTCCGACAGTGCGGCACTCCCTCAGCACTGACCCTCCGACAGTGCGGCACTCCCTCAGCACTGACCCTGTGACAGTGCGGCACTCCCTCAGCACTGACCCTCCGACAGTGCGGCACTCCCTCAGCACTGACCCTCCGACAGTGCGACACTCCCTCAGTCCTGACCCTCCGACAGTGCGACACTCCCTCAGCACTGACCCTGTGACAGTGCGGCACTCCCTCAGCACTGACCCTGTGACAGTGCGGCACTCCCTCAGCACTGACCCTGTGACAGTGCGGCACTCCCTCAGCACTGACCCTCCGACAGTGCGACACTCCCTCAGCACTGACCCTGTGACAGTGCGGCACTCCCTCAGCACTGACCCTGTGACAGTGCGGCACTCCCTCAGCACTGACCCTGTGACAGTGCGGCACTCCCTCAGCACTGACCCTGTGACAGTGCGGCACTCCCTCAGCACTGACCCTGTGACAGTGCGGCACTCCCTCAGCACTGACCCTGTGACAGTGCGGCACTCCCTCAGTACAGACCCTCCGACAGTGCTGCACTCCCTCAGCACTGACCCTCCGACAGTGCGGCACTCTCTTAGCACTGACCCTGTGACAGTGCGACACTCCCTCAGCATTGACCTTCCGACTGTGCGGCACTCCCTCAGTACTGAGCCTGTGACAGTGCGGCACTCCCTCAGTACTGACCCTCTGACAGTGCGACACTCCCTCAGCACTGACCCTGTGACAGTGCGACACTCCCTCAGTACTGACCCTGTGACAGTGCGACACTCCCTCAGCACTGACCCTGTGACAGTGAGACACTCCCTCAGCACTGACCCTGTGACAGTGCGGCACTCCCTCAGCACTGACCCTCCGACTGTGCGGCACTCCCTCAGTACTGAGCCTGTGACAGTGCGGCACTCCCTCAGTACTGACCCTCTGACAGTGCGGCACTCCCTCAGCACTGACCCTGTGACAGTGCGGCACTCCCTCAGCACTGACCCTCCGACAGTGCGGCACTCCCTCAGCACTGACCCTCCGACAGTGCGGCACTCCCTCAGCACTGACCCTCCGACAGTGCGGCACTCCCTCAGCACTGACCCTCCGACAGTGCGGCACTCCCTCAGCACTGACCCTCCGACAGTGCGGCACTCCCTCAGCACTGACCCTCCGACAGTGCGGCACTCCCTCAGCACTGACCCTCCGACAGTGCGGCACTCCCTCAGCACTGACCCTCCGACAGTGCGGCACTCCCTCAGCACTGACCCTCCGACAGTGCGGCACTCCCTCAGCACTGACCCTCCGACAGTGCGGCACTCCCTCAGCACTGACCCTCCGACAGTGCGGCACTCCCTCAGCACTGACCCTCCGACAGTGCGACACTCCCTCAGTCCTGACCCTCCGACAGTGCGATACTCCCTCAGCACTGACCCTGTGACAGTGCGGCACTCCCTCAGCACTGACCCTGTGACAGTGCGGCACTCCCTCAGCACTGACCCTGTGACAGTGCGGCACTCCCTCAGCACTGACCCTGTGACAGTGCGGCACTCCCTCAGTACAGACCCTCCGACAGTGCTGCACTCCCTCAGTACTGACCCTGTGACAGTGCGGCACTCTCTTAGCACTGACCCTGTGACAGTGCGACACTCCCTCAGTACTGACCCTCTGACAGTGCGACACTCCCTCAGCACTGACCCTGTGACAGTGCGACACTCCCTCAGCACTGACCCTGTGACAGTGCGACACTCCCTCAGCACTGACCCTGTGACAGTGCGACACTCCCTCAGCACTGACCCTGTGACAGTGAGACACTCCCTCAGCACTGACCCTGTGACAGTGCGGCACTCCCTCAGCACTGACCCTGTGACAGTGCGGCACTCCCTCAGCACTGACCCAATGACAGTGCGGCACTCCCTCCGTACAGACCCTCCGACAGTGCTGCACTCTCTTAGCACTGACCCTGTGACAGTGCGACACTCCCTCAGTATTGACCTTCCGACAGTGCGGCACTCCCTCAGTACTGACCCTCCGACTGTGCGGCACTCCCTCAGTAATGACCCTCTGACAGTGCGGCACTCCCTCAGTACTGACCCTCCGACAGTGCGGCACTCCCTCAGCACTGACCCTCCGACAGTGCGGCACTCCCTCAGTACTGACCCTCCGACAGTGCGGCACTCCCTCAGTACTGACCCTCCGACAGTGCGGCACTCCCTCAGCACTGACCGTAGAATGATTGCTTGGGTATACGAACAAAATGTGCTGGACAAACTCAGTGGGTCTGGCAGTATCTGGGGAGAGAACCTGGATGGCCCCATAGGAAAGTTCTGAAGACGTGTCACTGAGCTATAGTTCTTGAGTTTCTCCAGTATTTTCTGTTTGGAAGATAGTTCTCCAGCATTGACAGGACTTTGTTTTTGTAGGTGAGTGTAGGTTTGGAACTTATTCCCATATAGAGTGGGGTAGGATCCGAGAGTAAGACCAGTATGAAGGCAGAGTGCAGGCGATCGATCGATCATGGTGCGGGTGATCACTGCAGGATCGAGTGGATTCACATGCTGTTTTCGCTGCTCCTATAGAACCAGAGGGTGGGAAAGCTGTTGTCGGTAGGAGTTCGACTCGAGGGCAGTGACAGAGGTAGCAGTTTGTCACGTTGCTGTGCTCTGCCCCTGTACCAGGCTGCGAGGATCGCCAAGGACGCTTTCACTTTAATTCAAGGACTGAACTCTGCAGCAAGGCATCAGGCAGCATGGTGAGATGGAGGGAGGGGGAGTGAGGGAGGAGGGGGAGGGAGGGGGAGAGGGAGTGAGGTAGGGAGGGAGGAAGAGAAGGGGAGGGAGGGGGAGTGAGAGGGAGGGAGGGGGAGTGAGGAGAAGGGGGAGTGAGGGAGGAAGAGAAGTGGGAGGGAAGGGGAGTGAGGGAGGAAGAGAAGAGGGAGGGAGGGGGAGTGAGGGAGGAAGAGGAGGGGGAGGGAGGGAGGAAGGGAAGGGGAGGGAGGGGGGGGAGGGAGGGAGGAAGGGAAGGGGGAGTGAGGAAGGAAGAGTAGGGGAGGGAGGGGGAGTGAAGGAGGAAGGGAAGGGGGGAGGGGGAGTGAAGGGGGGAAGGAAGAGAAGGGGAGGGAGGCGGAGGGAGGGAGGAAGAGAAGAGGGAGGGAGGGGGAGTGAGGGAGGAAGAGGAGGCGGAGGGAGGGAGGAAGGGAAGGGGAGGGAGGGGGAGTGAGGGAGGAAGGGAAGGGGGAGCGAGGGGGAGTGAGGAAGGAAGGGAAGGGGAGGGAGGGGGAGTGAGGGAGGAAGGGAAGGGGAGGGAGGGGGAGTGAGGGAGGAAGGGAAGGGGAGGGAGGGGGATTGAGGGAGGAAGGGAAGGGGGAGCGAGGGGGATTGAGGGAGGAAGGGGAGGGGGAGTGAGGAAGGAAGGGAAGGGGAGGGAGGGGGAGTGAGGAAGGAAGGGAAGGGGAGGGAGGGGGAGTGAGGAAGTGAAGGGGGGAGGAAGAGAAGGGGAGGGAGGCGGAGGGAGGGAGGAAGAGAAGGGGAGGGAGGCGGAGGGAGGGAGGAAGAGAAGGGGAGGGAGGCGGAGGGAGGGAGGAAGAGAAGGGGAGGGAGGGGGAGGGAGGAAGAGAAGGGGAGGGAGGGGGAGGGAGGAAGAGAAGGGGAGGGAGGGGGAGTGAGAGAGGAAGTGAAGGGGAGGGAGTGAGGGAGGGAGAGAAGGTGGAGGGAAGGGGAGTGAGGGAGGAAGAGAAGGGGAGGGAAGGGGAGTGAGGGAGGAAGAGAAGGGGAGGGAGGGGGAGTGAGGGAGGAAGAGGAGGGGGAGTGAGGGAGGAAGAGGGGGGAGTGAGGGAGGAAGGGAAGGGGAGGAAAGGTATGAGTGAGGGAGGGAAGTGAGGAGAGGCTGAGCGACGGGATGGGAAAAGAGGGTAGGGGGAGAGATGGGGGGGTGGTAGTGAATATTTTGCATCAGTATTTACTGTGGAAATGGATATGGAAGATATAGACTGTAGGGAAATAGATGGTGACATCTTGCAAAATGTCCAGATTACCGAGGAGGAAGTGCTGGATGTCTTGAAACGGTTAAGTGGATAAATCCCCAGGACCTAATCAGGTGTACTCTAGAACTCTGTGGGAAACCAAAGAAGTGATTGCTGGGCCTCTTGCTGAGATATTTGTATCATCGATAGTCACAGGTGAGGTGCCAGAAGACTGGAGGTTGGCTAACGTGGTGCCACTGTTTAAGAAGGGTGGTAAGGACAAGCCAGGGAACTATAGACCAGTGAGCCTGATGTCGATGGTGGGCAAGTTGTTGGAGGGAATCCTGAGGGACAGGATGTACATGTATTTGGAAAGGCAAAGACTGATTAGGGATAGTCAACATGGCCTTTGTGTGTGGGAAATCATGTCTCACTAACTTGTTTGAGGTTTTTGAAGAAGTAACAAAGAGGATTGATGAGGGCAGAGCGGTAGATGTGATCTATATGGACTTCAGTAAGGCGTTCGACAAGGTTCCCCATAGGAGACTGATTAGCAAGGTTAGATCTCACGGAAAACAGGGAGAACTAGCCATTTGAATACAGAACTGGCTCAAAGGTAGAAGACAGAGGGTGGTGGTGGTGGAGGGTTGTTTTTCAGACTGGAGACCTGTGACTAGTGGAGTGCCACAAGGATCGGTGCTGGGTTCTCTACTTTTTGTCATTTACATAAATGATTTGGATGCGAGCATAAGAAGTGTACAGTTAGTACGTTTGCAGATGACATCAAAATTGGAGGTGTAGTGGACAGTGAAGAGGGTTACCTCAGATTACAACAGGATCTGGATCAGATGGGCCAATGGGCTGAGAAGATGCAGATGGAGTTTACTTCAGATAAATGCGAGATGCTGCATTTTGGGAAAGCAAATCTTAGCAGGACTTATACACTTAATGGTAAGGTCCTATGGAGTGTTGCTGAACAAAGAGACCTTGGAGTGCAGGTTCATAGCTCCTTGGAAGTGGACTCGCAGGTAGATAGGATAGTGAAGAAGGCGTTTGGTATGCTTTCCTTTATTGGTCAGAGTATTGAGTACAGGAGTTGGGAGGTCATGTTGCGGCTGTACAGGACACTGGTTAGGCCACTGTTGGAATATTGCGTGCAATTCTGGTCTCCTTCCTATCGGAAAGATGTTGTGAAACTTGAAAGGGTTCAGAAAAGATTTACAAGGATATTGCCAGGGTTGGAGGATTTGAGCTACATGGAGAGGCTGTTTTCCCTGGAGCGTCAGATGCTGTGGGTGACCTTATAGAGGTTTACAAAATTATGAGGGGCATGGAAAGGGTAAATAGACAAAGTCTTTTTCTTGGGGTGGGGGAGTCCAGAACTAGAGGGCATAGGTTTAGGGTGAGAGGGGAAAGATATAAAAGAGACCTACGGGGCAACGTTTTCACGCAGAGGGTGGTACGTGTATGGCATGAGCTGCCAGAGGATGTGGTGGAGGCTGGTACAATTGCAACATTTAAGAGGCATTTGGATGGGTATATGAATAGGAAGGGTTTGGAGGGATATGGGCCGGGTGCTGGCAGGTGGGACTAGATTGGGTTGGGATATCTGGTCAGTATGGACAGGTTGGACCGAAGGGTCTGTTTCCATTGCTGTACATCTCTATGACTCTATGGTGGAGAGAGGCATGGAGTGAAGGAGAGTGAGGAGGAGGAGGGGCAGAGGGAGGCAGGTAGGATCAGTGACATGGGGTGTGTACAAATGGAAGTGGGACAGTACAGAGAGGGAGGTGGTCAGGGTACCTGAGCAATGGGGAATGGGGTTATCAGAGGTTGATTGTGATGGCTTCCTTTGTTGTTTAGGTTCCCAGCTGTCACCGGCCTCTCTCTGTCCATCAGTAAATTCTCGGAACTCTCAGTGACAAAACCCATCGAGCAGTTTCTGAGCTCAGACCGCAGGCTGACAGAGACAGACCGCTCACTGCTTTCACTGCACCAACCACCCAACCCCCGCCAAGATCCACGGAAACACACAGCTCCGAGTGGGCCCACTATCCGCAGCATTGCTTCCTACTTCCAGAGGGTGAGGAACCTTCCGGAATCTTCCACAAACCCTGACACAAGCTCTGTGTCTGTGACACCCTCAGTGAGGACTCACGGTCATCAGGGGACGCCTCAGAAAAGCTTCCCAACAAAACCATCATTTTTCAAAAGCAGAGCTTTCAGAACCCACCCAGACTCTCTGGGAAAGTCCCTCCCTGTCCCCGGTGACCCAGGAAGCCCCCTCCCCCTTGGTGATGCCCCAGGAAGCCCCCTCCCCCTTGGTGATGCCCCAGGAAGCCCCCTCCCCCTTGGTGATGCCCCAGGAAGCCCCCTCCCCCTTGGTGATGCCCCAGGAAGCCCTCTCCCTCTTGGTGATGCCCCAGGAAGCCCCCTCCCTCTTGGTGATGCCCCAGGAAGCCCCCTCCCTCTTGGTGATGCCCCAGGAAGCCCCCTCTCCCTTGGTGATGCCCCAGGAAGCCCCCTCTCCCTTGGTGATGCCCCAGGAAGCCCCCTTCCCCTTGGTGATGCCCCAGGAAGCCCCCTTCCCCTTGGTGATGCCCCAGGAAGCCCCCTTCCCCTTGGTGATGACCCAGGAAGCCCCCTTCCCCTTGGTGATGCCCCAGGAAGCCCCCTCCCTCTCAATGATGCCCCAGGAAGCTCCCTCCCTGTCACTGAGGCCCCAGGAAGGCCCCCCTCCCTCAGTGATGCCCCTGGAAGCCCCCTCCCTGTCACTGATGCCCCAGGATGTTCCCTCCCCCTCGATGATGCCACAGGAAACCCCCCAGGAAGTCCCTTCCCTGTCTCTGGTGCCTCAGGAAGACCCCTCCCCCTCAGGGATGCCCCAGAGAGCACCCTGTCCCTGGGCTGCCTGCTGCAGTGCCTGAAATGTGGTGAGTACAAGCTGCCCTGGGAGATGCCTGAACACGAGGACTTCCACTTTGCCCTTGAGCTGCAGAAGAGTCTGTCAGAAGCTCCCGTGGCTCAGAGTCCTGCCACAACCCCGAAAAACAAAGCAGCCAGGCAGCTAGTCTCCCGAGCTAAAAAACCCCGACTCAGCCACAGCCTGCTCACCTACTTCCAAAGACCTAAACAGTCATAAACCCCGGGGTGGAGAGAGGGAGGCTCTGAACTAGGCTGTGGGAGTGAGGGAGACAGCCACATTAGATGGAGGCTGAGGAGAGGTGATCGGGGTAGTGGGGGAGGAGGGGAGGCAGGTTAACGCTTCACTGCTTCCTCGTGGATCGAGAGAGCGTGTGGCTGAAGCACTTTTTAAGTCTTTTAAAATGTGAATTCTGTATTTATGATGTATGATTAAATATAGATTACAAAGACAGGCTTTAACGATATCCCAAACATTACTCAGCTGTTATATTAGTGCTTTGTTTCTGCTGGGATAGTGGTGAGTGTGTGTGTCTGCAGCTATATTGTCTGTGGATTCCTGGCCAGGCCAGCCTCTGTTATCCAGCCCTCATTCCTGTTGAGAAGGTGACAGGATCTCATTGGGGATTTGGAAGTGTACACTAAAACTGGTTTTGGCCATGTATGTGGAGTTTGATGTCGTCAGTGCAGACTTCATCCTGCGCTCCATCCACTGTCTGCATCAGGTACTGCATTGCCTGCTAGTTTGATACAAATATATGGATCCACTGTTTTGTTGTTAACAAAAGGAAAAACTAATGTTTCTATGGGACTTGGAGCTTGAATAATTCCACCTCTTTGAAGTGACCAAGAGGTACCTGCATTCCATTAGATAAAACGTGCTTTAATTGCCAGGTGTATTGCCTCCAGCTCCTCTCATTGCCAATGGATTTTAATGGCAGGATGGATATGATTGGCTCACCATTACTGAGGCCAGCTTTTTAATTACACTTATTTTTTAATTTGGAAATGAGCTCAATGTGTTTTCTAACAGTGTCCCTCAGATCCGCGGGGGGTAGGGGTGGCTGTTCACATCAGCTGCCAGTTGAACCCCTTGAAAATTGAATGCATGAATGATTTTATTGTCATATGTATTTGGGAAAACACGGTGAAAAATGTTTTGTCACAATCCAGCACTACAATATTTTGAAATTACAAACAATAAAAATGAATTATTTAAATGGAGCTTCATCTTCTGTTCAATTGCCAAGAAAATATAAAGGCAGAAACGCAGTATTGTTCAGCTTTCGAGCCCTTCTTGTGAAGCTGCCTCTGGATTTTGTTCAGGTCTTTGGTCTGAGCGGGAACTGGGGGAGTGAGGATGTGTTTTGGGTGGAGAGGGGTGTCAGATTGTGGAGGGTTTGGGATGGGGAGTGGGGGTGGTGGGTTTGGGAAGTTGGTGGGGTGGGACTGGGGGTGGAGTGGGATGAGGGTTGGGGATGGGAACTCTGGGGGGGGGTGGAGGTGGGACTGGGGGGAATTGGGGAGAGGGAGTGGGGAGTCTGGGGTTGGGAAGAAGGTGGGGTGTCTGTGCACACGCCACACAGACATTCCCCCTCCAGGTGTGGGTAGGTTAGGTCAGTTAACCATGAGTATCCTGCTATTCAGGCAAGGTGCGCTTCACACTTCAGGGTGATTTGGTTTTTGCCTCCATAGTGACAGTGAGCTCCACCAACTCCGCGGTGTGTTTCCTGTCTGGCCAGTGTTGTTGTTGATATTGCTTTGCTCCACCTCGGGCTCTGTTTCCACGTCATTGCATCAGCTGCTGTTTGTGCTGAGGTTTAGCAGAGAGCGATATCCTGACTGTGTGGATTGAGTGTTTTTGCTGATTTTCACTCCTGTCCAGGTTCTCTCTCTTTCTTCAATCATTTTAAACATTTTTGTTTCTCTCTTCTCAATCTATGCTCAAGGAATTGCAAACTCTGACCTTGAAACCTGATCTCATGATTGATTTTAAAATCAGAATCCTTCTCAGTTTGTTTTCTGGTGAAAAAATTGAACTGGTTTCATTTACAAGCTTCATTGCTCATTCGTGTCCTCATCATTTCTACCATCAACCTGTTTCAGGGAAAGACTGTCTTCTGTGTGTAGTGAGAGCAGAGTGTCTTAAAGTCTGTGAGGGGGTGCATGTGTGAGTGTGCACGTGTATAGTGCAATGGTGGTCACCTGTAATGTGACATGAACCCAAGGTCCCAGTTGAGGCCCTCCCTATGGGTACCGAACTTCTGCCCCACCACCAAAATGGACCCGTTGGTTCTGTCTGAGACACGGAAAAAGCATCTCCACATCATGCCTGCCTATTCATGTAAGTGTCAAGGTGCCTAAACATCCCTCCAGGCATTTAACACCCTCTGTGTAAAAAGCAAAAGTGTCTCACATCATCTTTCAACTTATTCCCTTTCACCTTAAACCTGTGTTCCCTAGTTATGAACAGTTTTACCCTGGAATAAAACTCTGTCCTGTCTATTCATGCCTATCATCATTCTGTAAACTTCTATCAAGTCCCCCTCATCCTTCAACATTCAAATAAAAACAAAGTTAATTTGCTTAATCCTCTCCAAACCAGGCAATATCCTGGGAAACTGTTTCTGTACCCTCTCCAAAGCCTCCACATCCTTCTGACCGTGTGGATCCCAGAACTGGATCCAACATTCTCAATGTGGCCTATCTACAGCTTTACACAGCTGCAACAATGACCTGCCAGTTTTTATACTCTGTGCCCTGACCGATGAAGGGAAGCATGCCATGTGCCTCATTCACCATCTTATTCACTTGTGTTGGCACTTTCAGGGAAGTGTGGACCTGTAAGTATCTCTATATTGATGTTACTAAGGTTCTGCCATTTACTGTATACCTCCCTTCTGCATTAGACTTTCCAAAATGTATCACTTTGCATTTTCTGAATTAAATTCTATCTGCCATTTCTCCACCCAAGTCTCCGGCCAATCAATATCCTGAAAAAAGTTTGAGACATGACCTTCCCCACACAAAGTCATGCTATCTTTCACTAATAAGTCCAAATTTTTCTAAATGTGAGTAAATCCTGTGCCTAAATATCTTATCCAATACAGTGTCCTGTAATTTCCCAGATTATCCCTGTTCCTTAAAGAAAGGAACAACATTGACTATTCTCCAGTCCTCTAGGACCTTGCCAGTGACAAGGGGTTACAAAGGTTTCATTCAAGGCTCCAGCAATTTAATACTTCTTAAAATACCCAATACTTCTTTCTTGATATTACGATGCCCTAAAATATCAACAGCACCCTCCCAAAATATATTATCCATCTACCATGTCCTCCTTTATATGAATACTGAGGCTAAGTATTCATTAAAGATCTCATCCACTTCCTCCAGCTCCAGGCATAAATACCCTCCTTAGTCCTTGAGTGGATCTAACCTGTGTCTAGCAACCCACTTGTTCCAAATGTATAAAACACACTGGGATTTTCCTCAATCCTGTTCACCAAATTACACCAGCATCCAGTCACTCACACAGCCTTCTCCCAACACCCTTCGTGTCTGATTACTCAGCCAGTTTCTGATCCATCTTGCCAAGTTTCCCTCAGTTCTGTGTACTTTAATCCCCTCAGTCTCCCATGTGGGACTGTGTCAAAAGCTTTGGTAAAATCCAGATAAACGACATCAATTGAAATTCCCTCTCCACACTTGATCATGTTTTCAAAACATTCTAACAAATTTGTTAGACATGACCTCCCTCTGACAAAGCTATGCTGACTATCCCTAATTAACTAATGGCTTTCCAAGTGGGTATTAATTTGCTCCTTCAGAATTTTCTCCAATAGTTTCCCTATCACTGATGTGAGACTCACTGGTGTGTAATTGGTTCACTGGTTCATCTCTACCAATCTGTTAAAAAGTAGAACCACATCAGCCATCCTCCAGACCTCTGGCACTTTCCCTGTGGCCTGAGAGGAATTAATAATGTGCACCAGAGCCCCTGCATCAGCTCCCACAGCAGCCTGAGATGCAATTCATCTGGGTCAGGGGTTTTGTCTGTTCTTGAGCCCAACTTGGGAAAGTTGAAATCTCCTAATATAATTCCCGGATGATTACTCTTACAGTATTAGTGTCCTTACCACTGGAACACGTAGGACTTGAACCAGGTCTCCTAGACCAGAGCTGAGCAATATCATCTCTGAATAGGTTGATTAGAGTGTTACAAAATAGGACTAGAGTAGATAGATGCTCAATGACCAGTGCAGACACGATGAGTTGTAGGGCCTTTGTCCATGCTGTAAACATTCTGACTCTATGACAGCTCAGCTGAGATTATCTTTGTATTTCTGATCATTTGGGAGAGAAATGCAGGGGCCACTGTGACAAACAAGAACTTGGAGCAATTTCAGTACTGCTCTTGTTTTAATGCAACATCCAGTTGAGAATGACTGAATGGTTAATTTTAAAAATTCATTCATAGGATGTGGGCACCACTGGGTAATTAGTGCCGACCTAGTCAAAGGGCAGTTAAGAGTCATATATACTGCTTGGAGTCACATGCACACCAGACCAGGTAATGATGGCAGATTTGCTTTCCTAAAGTATATTAGTTTTTCCTGACAATCAGTAATGGTTTCACAGTCATCATTAAAACTCTGGGATTCAGAGTCTATTGAATTCAAATTTAATGCTCTGCCTGGTGGGATTCCAACCTGTACGCCCAGAACATTCCCAGGGTTTCTGGATTAATACTCTAGTGATAACACTGGGTCATTACCTCCCCTAAAGTAAGGAACATCAGAGAAACAGTGAATTAAACTTTTATTTAAAACAAATTTCTCTGTACATCTGTTATATACAGAAACACAATATACATGAACTGTCCTATATCACACATGAAAACTACCAGCTACCATTAGAAGGCACTGACTGGACTCAGTAAAATGAAGTCATGCCCCCAGCTGCAGACCAGAAACCGACTGCACAGCACTGGCTGCAAGGCAAACTAAAGAGATCCTTTTGTTCTCAGAGACCCTCCTGTTGGTGATCCCACCCTCAACATCCAACCACAAAAGACTGTTCCAGCACAGGGTTAGATTCAGAGTAAAGCTCCCTCGACACTGTCCCCATTAAAAACTGAGGACAGGAATAGCACAGGGTTACAGTCAAAGTAAAGGTCCCTCTGTGCTATTGAGGATTCTGCTGTTACCAGAGAGCGTTACTTTGGTAGAATGCCACTTTGAGGAGTCTAGCTTTGCCAATTGATGCTGAATTAGAGGCTGTGAAAAACCCTCAATGAACAGATTCCACAATGCAATAGTCCAGCCTAAAGCTCTGGAGGAAGCAGGTGGGTGCATCGCACAAAGCTTCCAGGTATGATTTGATAGTCTGCTTTGCCTGGCAGCATAAAGTGATAAATCAGCAGATGGGTACGAGATACAGAGTGAGAGAATGTTGGACTGAGAGAGCAGGGGCAAGAATTCTTCCAGCAAGGAGACACGGTAAAGGGTGCTTTGATCTTTAATCGGGTTGGAGATACTGGGGATGCCTTGAAGCTGAGTCAGTGACACAGGTAACGTTGTGTTTGAATGGGACCAGCTATTGCTGCTGGAAGTCAGTCTTGGGTTCACTGACGTTGCCTTGTGAGATGATCCCAGGGAACCATGTTCTCCAGTACACACGCACTCAGCACTTCAGTTCATCTAGAACCTTTGTCACGTGACCAATCCCTTTTGTCACTCCTTCCCGGAAGAGCAGCTTGGCTCCCACTTTCAGGTATTCCGGATGTTTAATAAAACGGAAACGGACAACGGCTTTCTCCCCTGTTCTCAAATCCTCCTGAAACAAGCAACTCCAGTCAGATTTCAGTGAGGGGGGGGGAGGGTTGGGGTAGGAGCCGAATGCATAATCTTGCTAATGCATGGTGGCTGGAACTATCACTTACCTTGCCATGGATCAGCTCCACAATGGCAGTCTGCCGTACATTACCAACGTGCACCGTCACCTGGAATCCCTTACGGAACGTCTTTGCGTGGAAGAGCAGTACAATCTCGGATTCAAACAGTGAGCTGACAGTTGGGTGCATCTCGAGACTCACCATTACCATGCCCTGGGCCAGAGACAGAGTTAATTAAAATCCAAGAGTTTTGACCCAAACTGATCGTGTTCTCCATCACTATTAACCCCAGCAGCGCGTGCAAAAGACAAGTGATCCATTCTCCAGGACAGTGACTCCACTGGGCAGGCCGTGCTCTCTAGAACAGCCTGAATAGATGGAGTTTATATTAAGTCAGTGCAACCAGCTGCTTCCTGGAGGAAGATGTGGCCTTTCATGCCCCTCCACAACCTGTATTCTAACTTTCCAAACTGCGCTTTGCTTGTCAAGATAATGGGCCTAACTTTAAAATGAGGAGCGTAGAGGTGCCAGAGCCCCTGGACTGCCTGAGGAACAGACAGTAGGCCAGGCCAATGCTGAACTGGATACCCACCTTACGCAGAAGGGCTCTGTCGAAGTTGCCCAGGGCCAGAGTAGCAGCCTGTCCTGCTCTCAGCACTCGACAAGCAGAACGGTTTCGCTGGATACTGCACACTTTCAGAGGCAGGAACTTGCCGTTGTCTGTGGGGCCCACAACCAGCTGCTCCCCTTCTCTGCAAATGCCACTAGAAGTGAGAGAGACAGAGAGAGATAAAACCATAGCCTTGAGGAGCTGTCAGTCAAAACAACCAGGGTGAGGGGTGAGGGATGATTTCAACTAACTCCTTACCCACCCGTTGAGGGATCCGAGGGCATGCAACTTGGCTTTCAAAGCTCCGATCTCTCACCAACCACCACAGCTCGGGGAGGGAGGGTCCAGATTCCCATCCCTGTGTGAGGGTGTCTTTCTGACACCAGCTGCCCCCCCCACCCCCGAAAAACCCAGCTTCAACATTAAGCTGCTGCCCACTTGTTCAAACTCCTCACTCCCACAACCAGAGGAAATCGTACCTCTGTATTCTCCTTGTTAAATGGATTAAATTGTTTACAATGACGAAAGCAATCTCCCATGCCCCAATCTTTTGAAGTCAGGCCATTACCAGCCCGGTCTGAGCCAGATACTCTCAAACCTTGCCCCTTTCACGCCCCCAGCCTCACTGTGCTGAAACCTCGCGGCTCTTAAACTCAATCTCCCTGTTAATGAAAGCCAAAACACCATATGCTTTCTTAACAACCCTATCCACTTGGGTGGCAACTTTGAGAGATCAATGCACTCGAACACCAAGATCCCACTGTCCCTCCACACTGCCAAGCATCCTGTCTTTAATCCTATATTCAGCATTCAAGTTCGACCTTCCAAAATGCATCACGTCGCATTTATCCAGGTGAACTCCATCTGCTATTTCTCAGCCCAGCTCTGCATCCTGCCTATGTCGCGCTGCAGCCTGCAGTAGCCCTCGATACTATCGACGGCACCTCCAACCTTTGTGTCATCGGCAAATTTACTAACCCACCCCTCAACCTCCTCATCCAAGTCATTTATAAAAACTACAAAGAGCAGAGGCCCAAGAACAGAGCCCTGTGGGACCCCACTCAACACTGGCCTCCAGGCAGAATACTTTCCATCTACAACCACTCTCTGCCTTCTGTCAGCCAACCAATTCTGAATCCAGAGTCAAATCTCCCTGTATCCCATATCTCCTGACTTTATGAATAAGCCTACTATGGGGAACCTTATCAAATGCCTTGCTGAAGTACATATACACCACATTCACTGCTCAACCTTCCTCGACAACCCCTCAAAGAACTCAATAAGATTTGTGAGGCATGATCTGCCCCTCACAAAGCCATGCTAACTGCCTTTAATCACTCTAAGCTTTTCCAAATAGTCATCAATCCTATCCCTCAGAATTCTTTCCAAAACTTTGCTGACCACAGACATAAGACTGACTGGTCTGTAATTGCCAGGGATTTCCCTATTACTCCTTCCAATCCTCCAATACAAATCCTGTGGACAGTGAGGAAGCAAAGATCTTCGCCAGCGGCTTAACAATCTCTTGCTTCCTGGAGCAGCCTCGGATAAATCTGGTCTGGCTCTGGGGACTTATCAATCTTAATGTTTTCCAAAATTTCCAGCACATCAACTTCATCAATCTCGATCTGTTCAAGGCTGTTTCCCTGCTCCTCAAAGTTCTCATTTACAACGGGTCCCTTTCCTTCGGTGAAAACCAAAGTAAAAAAGGAAGCATTTAGGGCTTCCCCTATCTGCTCAGACTCCACACCCAAGTTCCCTACGCTACCCCGATTGGCCCTACCTTCTCCCTGATCATTCTCTTACTCCTCACGTAAGAGTAAAATACCTTTGGGTTCTCCCTAATCCTTCCCGCCAAGCCTTTTTCGTGCCCCCTCCTGCCTCTCCTTAGTCCATTTTTAAACTCCTTTCTAGCAAGCCTGTAATCCTCTAAAGGTGTGCTACATCCTTGTTTCCTCCACCTTACGTAAGCTGCCTTCTTCCTTTTGATGAGAAGCTCCTCTGTTCTTGTCATCCAAGACTCCTTAATCTTACCCCTTCTTGCCTGTGGAAATTTATGCATCACTCGCAACAACTGCTCCTTAAACAGTTTCCACATGTCTGTTGTGCCCTGTGGACAGTTGCTCTCAAACTGTACTTCGCAACTCCTATCTATTAGCATCGTAATTTCCTTTTCTCCAATTAAATATCTTCCCTCGGTAACTGCTCCTTTCCCTCTCCAAGGCTATGGTAAATGTGAGGCAGTTGTGGTCACTGTCACCAAAGTGTTCTCCCACCGTGAGATCTGACACCTGTCCTGGCTCGTTTCCGAGCACCAAATCCAAAATGGCCTCTCCCCTCCTCAGTCTGTCTACATACTGAGTAAGGAAACCCTCCTGAACACACCTGACAGAAACGGCTCCATCCAAACCATCTGCACTAAGGAGGTTCCTGTCGATATTGGGAAAGTTGAAATCACCCATAACAACAACCCTGCTACATCTGCATTTTTCCCAAAATCTGCCTGCCTATGAGATTTTCAATCTCCCTACTGCTATTAGGGGGGTCTGTGGAAAACCCCCAATGAGGTGGCTGTGTCCTTGCTGTTCCTAACTTCCACTCATACTGACTCAGTAGATAAACCTTCAACAACCTTCGTTTCTGTAGCTGTGACTCACTCTCTGAATAGCAATGCTACACCCCCTCCTCTTTTTCTACCCTCCCTGCTCTTTTTCAAAGTTCTAAACCCTGGAACATCTAGCTACCATTCCTGCCCCTGTAAAACCCATGTATCAGTTATGGCCACAACAACATAGCCCCAAGTACTGATCCATGCTTGAAGTTCATCACTCTTATTTCTGACACTCCTTGCGTTAAAACAGACACACTTTAACCGATCCCTTTGTTTCATCGCGTGAGAAATCTTCCCAATAGATTCACTACATCCTGTCACTGCCCCATCTACAATTACCCCCTTCTCAGATAAGTAGCTCTGGTCCCACCCCCTTGCCAAACTAGTTTAAACCCTCCCGAACCACACGAGCAAATCTCCCACCCAGGACATTTATGCCCCTCCAGTTCAGGTACAACCCGTCCTTCATGTACAGGTCCCACCTTCCCCAGAAGGTATCCCAATGGTCTAGGTACCTGAAGCCCTCCCTCCTGCACCAGCCTCGCAGCCATATGTTAAGCTGCACTCGCTGCCAGTTCCACACCTCATTATCTCGTGGCAAACCTGAGAACACTACTCTACTCGTCCAACTCTTCAGCTTCCAACCTAGCTCTCTTTAGCCACTTTTCAGATACTCAATCCCTTTCGCCACTTTGTCATTGGTGCCAATATGTACCGTGAGTTCTGGCTGCTCACCCTACCCCTTCAGAATCTTGTCAACCTTATCAGCAACATCCCGGACCCTGGCACTGGGGAGGTGACATACCTTCCAGGAGTCCCATTCCTGACCACAAAATCTCCTGTCAATCCATCTAACTATAGAGTCCCCTACCACTAGCGCTTTTCTAGTCTCACCCCTTCCCTTCTGAGCCACAGTGCCAGGCTCAATGCTAGAAACCTGACAAGTATGGCTTTCCCCTGGTAGTCCCCACCAGCAATATCCAAAACGGTATACTTATTGCTGAGGGGAATGGCCACAAGGGATGCCTGCCTTATCTGTTGGTTCCCTTTCCTCCCCGACAGTAACCCAGCTGTCCTTATCCTGTGTCTGAGGAGTGACCACCTCCCTGTACATCCTCTCAACTTCCCCCTCAGCCTTCCGGATGATCCACAGTTCATCCAGCTCCAGTGGCTCTTTGAAAATTAAACAACTTCTACAAACACCATTTTCAGCGAGTTCTATCTTCAACCATATAGTCCCAGCTGTAGACAGCCTAAGCATCCCGTTCTTTCACAAACTCCAGCAATGGGCCCAGAAGAGACAGTTGGAAACAGTTGGGACATACTTACCTGTACAAGGTCCCACCAACAACTGTCCCCACATCAGGGACAGAGTAGATTTCATCAACCTGGAGGAGATATAGGAACAAGAGATCATAAACTTCACAATTGGCTAACGCTATCTGAAATGTTTCCAACCCATTCCCTTCCATACCAACAAACTACAGTGCTTGACAAGACAAAACAGAGGGAGATCAACTTTGGGAGCACCGCCCGAGCGTCAGCGCCGAAGGAGTGCCGCACCGTCCTAGTGTCGGCGCCGAGGGAGCGCCGCGCCGTCCGAGCGTCGGCGCCGAGGGAGCGCCGCGCCGTCCGAGCGTCGGCGCCGAGGGAGCGCCGCGCCGTCCGAGCGTCGGCGCCGAGGGAGCGCCGCGCCGTCCGAGCGTCAGTGTTGAGAGGGTGCTGAACTGATGGAGGGTCAGCACTAAGGGGCACATGTACATCCATTTTATTTTAAAGAATCCCCAGGTATTATTTGAAGGTGTCCAGTACCCTGGTCAATAACTATCCCATAACCGACATTCCTTAATGAAATAATGATTAAATGCCATTTGAGACAGCTGGATGTAAATTGTCTGTTTCCTGCATTACAGCTGTTGTTGTAAATGCAGGTTGTTTCTATTGCCTGGAGATACAGAGTCAGGTAATCTCCCTCGCAGATCCATTTACCTGAAACTCAGTCAGTTGCTGCATGAGCTCCTCCTGTTGCTTACTGTTGGTTAATGGTGGCAGCACATTGAGAAATACTTTCAGCATATCCAGGTTGATGCCACTCACACTCGACAGGGTAAATATTGGAGTGATGCTAAACAGAACAAAAAAAAAAGAGATTAACGGAGAAGTAAAATACATCCATTCAGGTTAGATAGGCAGTGGCGGACAATCTCTGCAGCGTCTGTGCAGAGAGTAGCAAAGCAGCAAAAGAAACATGCAGGGAGCCAAGAACAACAATTGGGTCAATGATGGGGAGAAAGATGATGATGTTCGAGCTCAGAGTGTTAAATAACTACATGACTATTGCTTCCTCCTTGATTCTTTGCTGGGACACGGGCAGTACACACGATGCCGGCAGCAGCTGGCTTACCCAAAGTCTCTTAAACTGAATGGCTCACTTAGTCATTTCAGAAGGCAGTTCACAGGGAGTGGATCTGGAGTTTTTTTTAATAAGAGATGATCACCTCAAACATACAACCCAACATTAAACCTCAATTCCACCAGCTGTGCTGGGATTTGAACTAGTGACCTTAGACCTCTGCATTTCTATTCAATGGCATTACTCACGACACCACAGCCTCTCATACAGCAAACACCAGTGATGCAGCTATAGTGGAACACTGTTCCACATCGTCAGGCTGATGCCATTGCCAAGGTATGTCCTGTACATAAAAAGCAGGACAAATCCAACCCAGCCAATTACCGCCCCATCAGTCTCCCCTCAATCCTCAGTAAAGTTTTGGAAGGGGTCAGTAACAGCACTATCAAGCATCACCCGCTCAGCAATAATCTGCTCAGTGACACCCAGTTTGGGTTCCCCCAGGGTCACTCAGCTCCTGACCTCATTCCAGCCTTGGGTCAAACATGGACAAAAGAGCTGGATTCCAGAGGGGAGGGGAGAGGCTGCATTCGACAGAGTGGAGCAAAGGGGACTGCTTGATCGACACCGCATCCACTCCCTCTACCACTGATGCTCAGTAGCAGCACTGCATACTATCTACAAGATGCACTGCAGGAATTCACTGAAGATTCTTAGCCAGCATCTTCCAAACCCATGACCACTTCCTCCTAAAAGGACAAGAGCTGCAGATATATAGGAACACTACCCCTGTAAGTTCCCCTCCAAGCCACTCACCATTCTGACACGGAAATATATCACTGCTCCTTCAGTGTCCCCTCCTAGGTGAAAATTGTGCAATTCCCTTAAGAGCATTGCAGGTCAACCCACAGCATATGGATTTCAATGGTTCAAGACGACAACTCACCACCACCTTCCCAAGGGCAACTAAAGGACGGGAGATAAATGCTGGGACCAGCCGGCGACACCCAAGTCACTGAATGAAAAACATTTTTCGAGAAAAGGTTGAAGGAGTTGGGCCTTTATCAACGGGAGCCTAGAAGAACATGATGATCTTATTAAACACGTGTCCCTGCGGGAGACGTGACAGGGTGGATATGGAAAGGATGTTTTCCCTCGTGAATGGAACTGAAATGAGGGACAGAGTTTTAAAATAAGAGGTGCCCCATTTAATATGGAAATTAGGAAGCTGTCTGCCTCTTTCTTCAAATGGTCATCCAAGCACCTTTCAAAGGCTATGAGGTTTCCTGGCTCAACTCCCCTCCCAGGTAGTGCATTCCAGACCCCCACCACCTTCTGGGCGAAAATCATTTCCCTCAAAATCCCTTTCACCCCTCCAAACCTCACTTAAAATTATTCCTCTTCGTTACTGACCCTTCGACTAAGGGAAACAGCTGCTCTCTCCCCACCCAGTCCATGCCCCTCGTTATCTTACACACCTCGATCAGTCCCCCCTCAGCCTTCTCTGCTCTAAAGAAACCAGCCTGAGCTTATCCAGCCTCTCTTCATCACTGAGATACTCCATTCCAGGGAGTATCCTGGTGGATCTCCCTCTGCACCCTCTCCAGTGTAATCCCATCCTTCCTATAGAGTGGGGACCAGAACCGCACACAGTACTCCAGCTGTGGCCCTAACCAGAGGGCTGTCCAACATCACCTCCCTGCTCTCTCAACTTCTGCAATGACTGATAAATGCAATTGTCCCATATTCCTTCTAAACTCCCCTATTAACCTGTCCCCCATCTTCAGGGGCCTGTGGACAGACACCCCAAGTTCCTCTCAGCTTGCTCTTGTGCTACTACTCACGGAGTATTCCCTTGGCTTGTTCCTTTTTCCAAAGTGCATCAGGGTTAAACTCCATGTGCCACTAATTTGCCCAATTGATTCATATCTTCCTGTAACCTAAGACCGTCTTCCTCATTGTCAACCACCTGGCCAATCCTCATATCATCTCCTATTATCGTATCTCCTACATTCTTATCCGTGTTGTTTATGAATATCATGAACAGTAAGGGACCCAGCATGGATCCCTGTGGGCCGCCACTGCACACGGGCTCCAGGCACACAAACAGTCTTCTTCCACTACCCTCTGTCTCCTGTCTCTAAGCTAATTCCAGATGCAACATGCCAAGATACCCTGAACACCATCAGCTTTTACCTTCTGTATCAGTTTCCCCTGTAGGACCTTGTCAAAGGCCGCACTGAAATCCATATCAACTGCACGATCCTCATCTACACAGTTGGTCACCACCTTGAAAAATTCAATCAAATTTGTTAGGCATGCCCTCCCTCTGACAAAGCTGTGCTGACTATCCCTGAGAAAACTTTGCCTCTCCATTGGCTTTAATTCAGAATTTTCTCCACTAGTTTCCCCACCTGTTTTGCTGTAGATTTACACAGAGGTCACTGTTCCCAGTCTACTTTGGTCAGATTTTGCTGTATCTTGCACACCATCTTCTTCCTTTTCAGTAACAAATTTAAACTGTATGGTGTTGTGGTCACTATCACCAAAGTGCTCTCCCACTGTCACCTCGAACACCTGTCTAACTCTGAACGGTGGAGCAGGGACTGGGTAGCTGATTGCTGTCCTTCCTCTGTATGTTTGTAAAACCTGGTCTCAATCTTGGTGAGCATGATGACTACCATTGATTGTTTGAAAAACACATCTGCTTAACTACCCTCTGAAATGGCTAAGTGAATCACTCCGTTCAGGAGGTGATCAGGAATGAATGCGAGACTTACCAGTGATCTCCATGCCATAAGAAAAGATAAACAAATGAAAGCTCACGTTACTGGACCAAAGCAGGAACTGAGAGGGGAGGGGAGAGCGCGGCAGAGAGCAGCGGCAAGAGCCCGAGCGAGGCTGGTGATGGTGAAGCTGAATGTGTACTTTGCTGACTGAGAACCCTAGTGCTGTCCTGGTGCATTTCCGAACCAGTCCTTACCTGGGAGACTGTGCAAACTGCTGAGCGGCAGTTACTGCATCATCACTGCTTGACACAAGCAGGGGAACTTTGTTACATCCTGGCTGCTTCAGGACCAGTTCCAACTGTTTGACGGTGCGATCAATGGTAGCCTTTGTGCACAAGTCGACCTTACTGATAACAATGAAGAAGGGCACTTTGAGAGCCATGGCCAAGCCCAGGTGCTCACGTGTAGTGCCAGCTGCAGACATAAGACAACAGTAAGGGACAAAGAGTCAGTGGTGTTAAAACAGCAGCATGTGACCAGATCAGAGTGAGCCAGCAAGGGTCCCTGATCCATCAATGAATTTCCAGAAACTGGGAACACAAGGGGAAATACCTCAGCAGTCACCCAGCTGCAATGAGTTGCACCATGTCAAAGCACTGAGCCCCTGTGAGCACTCAAACCAGACTGACCAGAGCCCAGTTCTCCAGGGCATCAGCTGGCCAGTCCTGGCAAATGGGACAGAATGTGACACTGGAACAGGAATAGGCCATTGTGCTCAAACCTGTTTCAACTCAATCTTCCACTTCAGCACCATTCTCCGGCCCCACCCTGTCTCCCTTCATGTTTTTAACATGCAGAATGCTATTGCTCTTTGTGTTAAACATACTCAGTAACTTGGTCTCTGCTGCCTCTGGTTCACCACCCTCTGAGGGAAGAAATTCCACTTAAACGATATGCCCCTTACCCTGAACCCCCTTGTTTCAATCCCCTACCTACCAGGGTGGTATACCCTGCCTGTCTACCCTGTCGAGCCCTGCTTTATGTTTCAATGAGATCACCAGTCATTCTTCAAAACCCAAGAATGCGGATCCAGTCTCCTGACTGAACAGTGCTACGAGCCTGGCAGGAACATTCTGGCAGGGCTGTACTGAGAACAGTTGGCCACTCAAATTGACCTAACCCTATAGGTCAGTTCCTGAATGGACAGGAAGTCATTTCTCTTTCTTTTAGGGAGGAGAGAGAATGCGTGAGATGAAGAGTGAGCAATAAGGATAGAGAGGAGAAAGGGCTGTTGCATTGCATTTGGGACTCCACGAACACTGAACACAACTCTACAGTTCAGTGATGAACCATTTTCCACGTGAGGGGTTTGCTTGCAACAAGGAATTCCAGCATCAGTCTGAACGGTGAGACTGATAGACCTCAGCACAGTTGCTCTGAACTACTGGCTCCCACTCAGGATTCATCCCTTGCCAACTTTCCCCACATCATCACAATGGAAGAGCTGATTTAGCCTGAGCCTACTCTCCAACATTCAAGAATGGTCACCTGATAACAGAGCTCAATGGATAGTGATCAGGAGCACTGACTGATCTTATTCAGTGGCCCTGTACCACACACCCATTCCCAGCATCCTATTATCATACCATCTCCCCAGAGAACATACCTATGCCAGTGTTGGCACTGACAACAAGCATGGCAAAGTCAGGGCAGTAGCTTGTGAGGCCGAAGATTGTGGTTTTTAGGTACTTGTGGTGCCCTGCCAGGTCAATAAAGGTGATCATTTTCGAGGCACTTTCACAGATGACCTCTGCTGTCCGGGAATCACTGTAATTCACCACCTACAGTGAGACACAAGCAGCACAATATAGAAACATGACTCCTGAGAACAAATACTGACAATGTAATGAGTGGCGAGCTGACAGGACCCAGTGTGATCCAGTACCTGGTCATGAGTGGATCTTAAACAGCAAACCACTAATCATTCTCCTGGGAGCACAGTGCCAGTGCCATTCAATATCAGAGTTCAAAGATCAACAGCACCACCAGCAGCTCAGAGGCAGTCCCATCTCAGGCCATCCAGCTCTTTGAACCAGTGTTACCCTCTCAGGGAGGGAGGAATGGACGGGCGGCTGCACGCTTCCCACATTGTGGGGACGTCGCTGGACAGACTGCCTGGGGACATGGGGTCCCCAGCAGTTGAGATGAATTGAATTTCAATTCACAAACCTGCTCTCAGTAATGGTGACTCAAATATAACATTCATTGATCACTGGGAATATTCTTCAGGGAAGGAAATCTTCCATAGTCAGTCTGGCCTCATGCACTCCAAACCCAAGTGACAACACTCAGTTCAAGGGCAACTAGGAATGGGTAAATGCTGACTTCGCCCAAACCCCAAAGGGAAGAGAAGGCAGCCAGAAACACCCGGGAATACTCTTTACTGCTCACGAAGCCTAGGGAAGGGGGTCAGGCTCTGTCATGTACATCACACTGTGAGCACCAGGTGAGTGAACTTTCATGGTTAATGTAGCTGACATTTCACTGTCATCTCCAATTTTCTTGGCAGTGGAGGGGGAGCTATCTTCCTAAACCATTGCAGTCCAAGTGCACAGCTGTACTGCAATCACACCAGGCCTAGAAACCTTCACAAAGTAAAGGAGAAGATGCGAAACACTGGTCGAGGCCTGCTGCTTCCTCAGTGAGCCCCAGCAGCTCAGTATAACACAGGCTGAGTCCCAGGCCTACCTCGCCCTTGCTGTTGAATCCCAGGATCTCGAAGCTGATGCTGGATGTTCGGCCGGACTGGATCTCATGCAGATGTCTGAACAGGTTCAGGCGTGCTCGCCCACGGCCATTATCCAGCTCGCCTTGTGTCAGCACACCTAGCAGGGTTGACTTCCCTGAGTCCACATTGCCCAGAACTGCCACCCGCAGGTCAAGAAACTGCAATGGAATCCAAGAGTGAACATTACAGTCACCTCAAGAAGAGATGCTCAGAAAGCAGGGATATCCTTTCAAATATCTCCTTACTCAAACTTCAGTCACAGAGGACATTGCTGCACAAAATTATTTTTTAATACTCCAAATTACAGACAACACTACAGCATTTTAAATCTTGGGTTTTTTTGCTGATCAATGCCCTTGCAAATATTCCCAGCCTGAAGGTGACACTGAGCCGTGTCCCATCCTGGGAGACAGTCCTGCTGCTTCTCTCTGATCCTGTATCTGCAATGCCCCTGGAGTAGCCGAGCCCTTTGCTGGTTGATGTTGACTTAGAGCCCTCCTGACCTCTGGAATGATGAGGGTACAGCTCTCTCAGTTAACAGCTGTGAGGCTAGTCTGCATTTTGAACATAATGTCATGCCAGCACAAACAGCCTGAATGTAGGACTTTTACAGAGAGAGGGTGATAGGACAGTCACTCATCACTTATTCATTCAATTTTAGAAAAAAAGAAGTGCACTCGATTCTATCGAAATGTGGAGCAAGGGGGTTGACAGTGTGGCTAATTATGTTCCCCTTTATGGGAAAGTCTGGAACTGGGAAGAGCTGGGGAATGATGGAGTGAATTTGACAGTAACTTCCTGGAGGGGTGTTAAACCATTGATTTGGGCCTGTAGAGCAGTGAATGCTGGGTGACTGACTTCGATGAGAAGCTTTAACAGTCAACTGGTGGGGCAGGAAACGAAGTTCAGGCCACAACCTCGAAGAGTCGAGGAGTAAGCTTGAGGGGCTGAATAGCTTCTTCATGCTCCTAATTCTCATCACCTCACCATGTGAGCATTGATCTCCCCAGACTGTTGGCAAGACACTGCCGCCTAGCTGGATGTCTGCTTTAGCTGCTGTTTGTTGGTAGGGCTGCAAGGTACCGAGGAGGATGGGGGTGTGGGGAGTGGCGGTCTGTCAGGGGCGTACCTGCTGATCATCGGGAACTTTCCGGATCAAAACCTCAGCTATCCGCCTCGGGGAGTCCATGTCATATTCCACATTACGCTCTCGGAGGATTGTGATATCTGCTCCAACCCTGCACACAACAAGCAACAACTTAGATACAAGGTGAACTAGAGCAACCATCAATCTAACACACATCACTTCCACAGAGAACTGAAAACAGACCAAACTGGATGGCAGGCTATGTTAGGAGGAGACTGCAAGAGGATGTGCACAAGATTGAGAATGGGTTCAGACATTGAAGATGGGGGGATGAAACAAAGAAGCGGCAGAGAAAGCGAAAAGATAAAATATTTCCAAACTAGTGAGGGGCTGGGAAGTGCAGGTGTCTAGTGACTGGGTGGATCTTGCCTAGAATGTGGTGGAACAAACAGAGGGGGGGAGAGGGGAAGAGAGGAGAGCTGGGGGGACGGGTGGAAGGGAGTGGGCGACGGGTGGAAGGGGAGAGCGGGGGACGGGTGGAAGGGGAGAGCGGGGGACGGGGAGAGCGGGGGACGGGTGGAAGGGGAGAGCGGGGGACGGGTGGAAGGGGAGAGCGGGGGACGGGTGGAAGGGGAGAGCGGGGGACGGGTGGAAGGGGAGAGCGGGGGACGGGTGGAAGGGGAGAGCGGGGGACGGGTGGAAGGGGAGAGCGGGGGACGGGTGGAAGGGGAGAGCAGGGGACGGGTGGAAGGGGAGAGCAGGGGACGGGTGGAAGGGGAGAGCGGGGGACGGGTGGAAGGGGAGAGCGGGGGACGGGTGGAAGGGGAGAGCGGGGGACGGGTGGAAGGGGAGAGCGGGGGACGGGTGGAAGGGGAGAGCGGGGGACGGGTGGAAGGGGAGAGCGGGGGACGGGTGGAAGGGGAGAGCGGGGGACGGGTGGAAGGGGAGAGCGGGGGACGGGTGGAAGGGGAGAGTGGGGGACGGGTGGAAGGGGAGAGTGGGTAAGTGGAAGTTGGTGGTGACCGCTGCTTCTCTCTGTGTCTGTGAGCACTGGAACCACAGCCAGTGAATGTGTGCTCACGGCTGAGTCTGGGAAACAATTCATCAACAAGGAAGTCCCGGGTTAGGGGACAGGCAGCTGGGGCCACATTCTGATCAGTCATCAGCTATATCAATTGGGTGCAGCACACTTGAGGAACAACCCTCTCCTGCCCCTTGCTCCTCTTGTTGCTATGCTGATTCAGTGGAACTGAGCCTGAGTTGTTTCCGCTCACATTCACCCATTACGATTGAGACACCACTTACTTTTCAGCCATTCTGCGGAGCGTTTTCAGAGAGGCTCGCAGCTCTTCCTCAGACAGGCCAACTAGGAGACCATTGTCCTCAACCCCGATCTGATAGACAGCTTCTCCCCGACCCTCCTGCAATCGCCACTTCATCTGGGTGACCAAGTGCTCAAAGCGATACTGGGAAGGATTCACCAACTTCAGCTGGAACAAAAGAGAAGAAACTGACAACACCGATACAGTGAGATACCTGGCAGGAACAGTATCAACAGTTCAGCAACATCAGGAACTCTCCTGCTCTGTTCAGCATATTCAGACAAAACAACTAGACTAATGTATTGCAGGCTAACCGATATCAGCCGAAACAGACATGATCTAAAACCCATCAGCACAGTCGTCCAACTATGTAAACAGGTTCACACCCTCTTCACCAGCCTGTACAATGATAACCCTTTCCCTAATACATACCCACACGTCAGAGCAACTCACCTCAATCTGAAGGTCAACATTCAACCCACAAACTCCACCAACAGTCCAGATAGCCTGAATTTGCTGTTGGTTATTTCAGGGATCTTTCAGAGCAGAAACCAGCAGTTACCTTCGCCCAGATAACAGTCAGCTTTCCCAAGCTCAGCCTCTGCCCACAACAGCTACTTCACGACTGCTCTCTAAAATGACATGCTAACTGTTGAGACACTCAGATTTTCACTCGGCTCAAAAAGCTCACTGTCTCTTTTTCTCTTTCTCTCTACAGAAGCTGCCAGACTTGCCAAGTTTCTCCAGCAATTTCAGATTTTATTTGTTTCAGATCTGCATTAACTTTCCTTTAGAAAGGGAAATAGACCTCATGGAATAGAATTGAAAGGGAGAAGCTGGAATCAGCTGTAACGGGATTACCACAGGGTAAAGGGAACTACAAAGACAAGAGGGAACGTTGACCAGCATTAATTGGAAGGGGAGTCTAGCAGGGAAGACAATGGGGCAGCAATGGCAGGGGTTTCAGGAGGTGTTTCAGGAGGAAGAGCAGAAGTGCATCCCAAGAAGAAACCTACTAATGGGGTGAGGAAGCAACCGTGGCCGACAAGGGAAGTCAGGGACAATATAAAAGCAAAAGAGAATGCATAGATTGCGGGGAAGCTGACAAAACCAGCAGAGGATAAATCAAAAAGTAAAAAGGGGAGAAATAAAGAAATATGAGGGCAAGCAAGCTAGTTATGTAAAACATCGCATGAGTTTTTATTTAGGTATCTGAAAGGTTGGGGGGGGGAGTGGACATTAGACTGCTGGAAATTGAGGCTGGAGGGGTAGTAATGGGGAACAAAGAAATGGCGGAGGAACAGGGTCAGGACTTTGCATCAGTTTACACAGGGGAGGAGAACTTTGAGAGAGTCAGGGGCAGAGGTGAGTGTAGTGGTCATCACTGAGGTGAGGGTGGTGCTGGGGAAACGGAAAGGTCTGAAGGTGGATAAATCCCAAACCAGATGGGCAACACCCCAGAGCTTTGAAGAAGACAGCTGAAGAAATAACAGAGATTTTGTGGGATCTTTCAGGATTCACTGGAGTCAGGAGGGTCCCAGAGGAACTGGAAAATGGTTAATGTATTGCCCCTTTTAAAGAGAGGGAAAGGCAGAAGACAAGAAACTGATGGTCAGTTGGTCTGACCTTGGTCGTGGGGAAGATTTTAGTGTTCATTATTAAGGATGTGATTACAGAGTATTTGGAAGTGCAGAGTAACATAAGTCAGAGTCAGCGTGCCTTTGTCAAGGGGAGGTCACACTCAACAAATCTGCTTGAGGTAATGAGCAAGTTAGACAAAGGAGAGCTAGCGGGGGTGATCGGTTTGGATTTCCAGAATGCCTTTGACGAGGTACCACAAGGCTGCAAAATAAACTGAAGAGCCCATGGTGTTAGCAGCAAGGTACTGCTTTGGATAGAGGATTGGCTGACTGGCAGAAGGTAGAGAGTAGGCATAGAAAGGTATTTTTCAGGATGGCAGCTGGTGACTAATGGAATTCCATGGGGTCAGTGTTGGGACCACAACTATTCACATTATACATTAACAATTTGGACATGGGAACTGGCGACATTGATGCTAAGTTTTCAGATGACACAAAGCTAGGTGGGGAGTCAGTAGTACTGAGGAAGCGGGGAGGCTACAGAAGCACTTGGGACAGGCTAGGAATGTGGGCAAAGAAGTGACAGATGGGATACAATGTTGGAAAGTGAGAGTCTTGTGTACTGTGGTAGGAATAAAAACAAAGTGTAGCCTATTTTCTAAATGGGAAAAAGCTTCGGAAATCTCAGTTCAGGAGTCTCTAAGGTTGATAATGCAGGTTCAATTGGTAGTTGGTAGCTAGTGTTCATTTCCACAGGATTGGAACACAAGAGCAGAAGTTGAGGAAGGTTACTGGACCCAAAACATTCTCTGATTTTTCTTCAGATGCTGCCAGACCTGCTGAGATTTTCCAGCAACGTCTGTTTTTGTTCTATAGCATCTACAGCATTACTTTGTACTTGGAGTGGAGAAAGATGAGGGATGATGATTACAGAGTACTGAGATGGCTGGAGAAGATGTCTCCACCAACTGCACAGATTAAGACCGGAGGGCACAGCCTCAGAGTGAAGGGACAAACAACTCTTTCAAACTGAGATGAGGAGTTCCTTCAGCTTGTGAGTGGTGAATCTGTGGACCTCAATGCCATAGAGGGGTGTGGAGACAAAAAAACAATTGCAGTTGCTGGAAGCCAAGGTAGACAAGCAGGAGGCTGGAAGAACACAACAAGCCAGGCAGCATCAGGAAGGAAGAGAAGTCGATGTTTTGGGTGCAACCCTTCAGGATTGGGGCCCCAGTACTGAAGGGTTACACCCAAAACGTCGTCTTCTCCACCTCCTGTGCTGCCTGGCTTGTTGTGTTCTTCCAGCCTCCTGCTTGTCTACCTCTGCAGAGGGCTGCGGAGGCCAAGTCATTTGAGTGTTTTTAAGGCAGAGGTTCTTGCAGCATCTGTGGAGAAAGCAGAATTATTGCTTCAGATCCAGTGATCCTCCTTCAGAATTGAAGTGTTACTGGACCCAAAACATGAACTCTGATTTCTCTCTCAGCGCTGCTGAGCTTGCCCAGCAATTTAGAGTCTTTAAAAAAAAAAATTTGTTTTTGTTTCTGATTTCCACCATCGACAGTTCTTTCATTTTGCCAAATAAACAGGTTCTTGATTAATAAGGAGATCAAGGGTTACAGAGAGAATGGTGGAGCAGACCCAATGGGCTGAATGGTCTAATTTTGCTCCTCTATCTTATGGTCTTTATGCTTCAACAAACTCACAGTAAACACGACAAAGCTGCTGTGCTCACCTTGTATTCGATGTTTCCCTCTTCAGCCTGAAATTGAAAAGATATGGTTACTTCATATGTACTAAGACCTGGATTCCAGATAAGCCAGTGATTAAACATCCCCGACCAATCGCTCCATGGTGATATGTTTCTTAATTTGCTCCCAGGATGTGGGTTCTCTGGCTAGGCCAACATTTATTATCAATCCCAAACTGCACTGGTGATAGGCTGATTTTTGCAAAAAACAAAGATCAACTCGAAAAGCTTCTGATACATCATAGACTCTTAGTACCGAAGAGACACTTCGGCCCATTTGGTCTGAACGACTAAAAATATATTACCCGTCTACACCGATCCCACTTTCCCACACTATGCCCATCGTCTTGAATGTTATGACATATTAGCAGCCAGCCAAATTCTTTTTAAAGGTTTCCTACCTCAACTCCCCTCCGAGACAGTGCATTCCAGACCCTACCACTTTCTGGGTGAAAAAGCATTTTCCTCAAATCCCCTCTAAAGCTCTTGCCTCTCACTGTAAATTATACCCCCGTGTTAATGACTCGCCACCTAGGGGGAACAACCACTTTCTTACCACTTATCCATACTCCTCAGTCTTGCACAACTCTGTCAGGTCACCCCTCAACCTTCTCTGGTTGAAAGGAAACAACCTGAATTTATCCAACCTCTCATTGCTGACAAGCTCCATTCCAGGCAGCATCCTAGTGAATCTCCATTGCGCCCCAACCAGTGCAATCACATCATTCCTATTGTGCAGAGACCAGAACTGTGCACAGTACTCCAGCTGTGGGCTCACCAAAGTCCTGTACAGATCCAACATCGCCTCTCCAATCTCATAACTTATGTCTCAACTGATAAAGGTAAATGTCCCACATTCCTTGAGTATCCGACTAATCTCCTATTAACATTTGTTCAACAGAAAAGCTCAGAGCTTGCTGTTTCATTTGGCATGCTGCTCTGCAGGAACCTTTCAGATTCCATTCATAACTGCTACTGTACCTGACACATAGTATGTTTAAATTCTTATATTCAGCAAAACAACTGAATCAACTCTTATAGACAATAAAATTTATAGACAACAAAATTCGTTTACTGAACACAATTAATATTAGAACAACATAGTATAAACTCAAGAAAATAAACACTACAAACTATCTTGCGCTTTAACTTAACTAGGTATGATTGTAAACCTCCACACGAGAGCTTGGCCACGCTCCAATGGTCTTGAAGGTAGACAATAGGTGCAGGAGTAGGCCATTCTACCCTTCGAGCCTGCACCACCATTCAATATGATCATGGCTAATCATCCTTAATCAGTATCTTGTTCCTGCCTTATCTCCATAACCCTTTATTCCACTATCCTTGAGAGCTCTATCCAACTCTTTCTTAAACAAATCCAGAGACTGGGCCTCCACTGCCCTCTGGGGCAGCACATTCCACACAGCCACCACTCTCTGGGTGAAGAAGTTTCTCCTCATCTCTGTCCTAAATGGTCTACCCCGTATTTTTAAGCTGTGTCCTCTGGTTCGGCACTCACCCATCAGCGGAAACATGTTTCCTGCCTCCAGAGTGTCTAAACCTTTAATAATCTTATATGTCTCAATCAGTTCCCCTCTCAGTCTTCTAAACTCAAGGGTATACAAGCCCAGTCGCCCCAGTCTATCAGTGTAAGGTAGTCCCACCATTCCAGGAATTGACCTCGTGAACCTACGCTGCACTCCCTCAATAGCCAGAATGTCTTTCCTCATATTTGGAGACCAGAACTGCACACAATACCCCAGGTGTGGTCTCACCAGGGCCCTGTACAGCTGCAGAAGAACCTCTTTGCTTCTATACTCAATCCCTCTTGTTATGAAGGCCAGCATGCTATTAGCCTTCTTCACTACCTGCTGTACCTGCATGCTTACCTTCATTGACTGGTGTACAAGAACACCCAGATCTCTTTGTACTGCCCCTTTACCTAAATTGATTCCATTTAGGTAGTAATCTGCCTTCCTGTTCTTGCCACCAAAGTGGATAACCATACATTTATCCACATTAAACTGCATCTGCCATGCATCTGACCACTCACCTAACCTGTCCAGGTCACCCTGTAATCTCCTAACATCCTCCTCACATTTCACCCTGCCACCCAGCTTAGTATCATCAGCAAATTTGCTAATGTTATTACTAATACCATCTTCTATATCATTAACATATATTGTAAAAAGCTGCGGTCCCAGCACTGATCCCTGTGGTACCCCACTGGTCACTGCCTGCCATTCCGAAATGGAGCCGTTTATCACTACTCTTTGTCTCCTGTCAGCCAACCAACTTTCAATCCAAGTTAGTACTTTGCCCCCAATACCATGCGCCCTAATTTTGCTCACTAACCTCCTATGTGGGAGTTTATCAAAAGCTTTCTGAAAGTCCATGTACACTGGATCTCCCTCATCCATCTTCAGAGTTACATCCTCAAAACATTCCAGAAGATTAGTCAAGAATGATTTCCCCTTCATAAATCCATGCTGACTCTGACCTATCCTGTTACTACTATCCAGACGTGTCATAATTTCATCCTTTATAATTGACTCCAGCATCTTTCCCATCACTGAGGTCAGACTAACTGGTCTATAATTTCCTGCTTTCTCTCTCCCACCTTTCTTAAAAAGTGGTACAATATTAGCCACCCTCCAATCCGCAGGAACTGATCCCGAATCTATCGAACTCTGGAAAATAATCACCAACGCATTCACGATTTCTCGAGCCACCTCCTTCAGTACCCTGGGATGTAGACCATCAGGCCCCAGGGACTTATCAACCATCAGACCTAACAGTCTCTCCAACACCAATTTCTGGCAAATATAAATTCCCTAAGTTCAGGTCCTTCAGCCACTGTTACCTCAGGGAGATTGCTTGTGTCTTCCCCAGTGAACACAGATCTGAAGTACCAATTCAATTCTTCTGCCATTTCTTTGTTCCCCGTAATATATTCCCCTGTTTCTGTCTTCAAGGGCCCAATTTTAGTCTTAACCATTTTTTTGCCTTTCACATGCCTAAAAAAGCTTTTACTATCCTCCTTTATATTTTTGGCCAGTTTACCTTCGTACCTCATTTTTTCTCTGCATATTTCCTTCTTAGTAATCCTCTGTTGTTCTTTAAAAGCTTCCCAGTCCTCTGTTTTCCCACTTGTCTTGGCTTTTTTCTCTTTTAACTTTATATGTTTCTTGACTTCCCTCATCAGCCACGGCCACCCATGCCTCCTCCTAGGATCTTTCTTCCTTTTTGGAAGAAATATCTGCCATTGTTCCTCCACTGTCATCCCTGCTAAGGTATTGCACCATTGAACTTTGGCCAGCTCCTCCCTCATAGCTCCATAGTTCCCTTTATTCAACTGAAATATTGTCACTTCCGACTGTACCCTCTCCCTCTCAAATTGCAGATTGAAGCTTATTGTATTATGGCCACTACTTCCCAATTGCTCCTTCATTTCGAGGTCCCTGACCAATTCTGGTTCATTGCACAATACCAAATACAGAATTGCCTTCTCCCTGGTCAGCTCCAGCACCAGCTGCTCTAAGAATCCATCGCTGAGGCACTCCACAAAGTCTCTTTCTTGAGGCCCAATACCATCCTGATCCTCACAGTCTACCTGCATGTTGAAAGCCCCATAACAACTGTAGTAACATCTTTGCAACAGGCCAATTTCAGCTCCTGATTGAACTTACATCTGACATCCAGACTACTGTTTGGGGCCTGTAGATAACTCCCAAGAGGGTCTTTTTACCCTTAGAATTTCTCAGCTCTATCCATACTGACTCTACATCCCCTGATTCTAGGTCCCCCCGCGCAAGGAACTGAATATCATCCCTTACCAACATGGTCACCCCACCCCCTCTGCCCGTCAATCTGTCCTTACGATAGCACGTGTAGCCTTGAATATTCATTTCCCAGGCCCTGTCCACTTGAAGCCATGTCTCAGTTATCCCCACAATATCATATCTGCCAATTTCCAAACAGCCTCAAGCTCATCCGTCTTATTTCTAATGCTTCGTGCATTCATGTGTAGTATTTTTAATTTGTTACTGCCCTCACCCTTCCCATCAACTCCTATTTCACTCAACCTTACAGCATGATCCCTTTTTGAGTTTTCTGCCTCATTAATACAGTTATCTTTCTTGACTTTATTGCTGGAACAGCACAGCAGGTCAGGCAGCATCCAGGGAACAGGAGATTCGACGTTTCGGGCACAGGCCCTTCTTCAGGAATGAGCAGAGAGTGTTCAGCAGGAGAAGATAAAAGGTAGGGAGGAGGGACTTGGAGGAGGGGAGTTGGAAATGTGATAGGTGGAAAGAGGTCAAGGTGAGGGTGATAGGTCGGAGTAGGGTGGAGGCGGAGAGGTCAAGAAGAAGACTGCAGGTCAGGAAGGCGGTGCCGGGCTGGAAGGATCCGGCTGAGACAAGGTGGGGGGAGGGGGGATGAAGAAACTGGTGAAGTCCAAGTTCATCCCCTGCGGTTGGAGGGTTCCCAGTCGGAAGATAAGACGCTCCTCCTCCGACCGTCGGGTTGTTGTGGTTTGGCGGTGGATGAGTCCAATGACCTGCATATCCTCGGTGGAGTGGGAGGGGGAGTTGAAATGCTGTGCCACAGGTTGGTTGGGTTGGTTCGTCCGGGTGGCCCAGAGGTGCTCCCTGAATCGCTCCGCAAGTAGGCGGCCTGTCTCCCCAATATAGAGGAGGCCACACCGGCTGCAGCGGATGCAGTAGATGATGTGGGTGGAGGTGCAGGTGAATCTGTGGCGGATATGGAAGTTTCCCTTGGGGCCTTGGAGAGAAGTGAGGGGGGAGGTGTGGGCGCAAGTGTTGCACCTCCTGCGGTTGCAAGGGAAGGTGCCGGGAGTGGTGGTTGGGTCGGTGGGGGGTGTGGATCTGACAAGGGAGTCGCGGAGGGAGTGGTCTCTACGGAAAGCTGATAGGGGAGGGGAGGGAAATATATCCTTGGTGCTGGGGTCTGTTTGGAGGTGGCGGAAGTGACGGCGGATGATGCGCTGTACATGGAGATTGGTGGGGTGGTAGGTGAGGACCAGTGGGGTTCTGTCCTGGTGGCGGTTGGAGGGGCGGGGCTCAAGGGCGGAGGAGCGGGAAGTGGAGGAGATGCGGTGGAGGGCACCGTCGACCACGTCGGGGGGGAAATTGCGGTCCTTGAAGAAGGAGGCCATCTGTGTTGTACGTATTTTGAACTGGTCCTCCTGGGAGCAGATGCGGCGGAGACGAAGGAATTGGGAGAATGGGATGGCGTTTTTACAGGGGGCAGGATGGGAGGAGGTGTAGTCCAGGTAGCTGTGGGAGTCGGTAGGTTTGTAGTAGATGTCCGTGTTGATTCGGTCGCCTGAGATAGAAACAGAAAGGTCTAGGAAGGGGAGGGAGGAGTCCGAGACTGTCCAGGTGAATTTGAGGTCGGGGTGGAAGGTGTTGGTGTAGTGGATGAACTGTTCAACCTCCTCGTGGGAGCACGAGGTAGCGCCGATACAGTCATCAATGTAGCGAAGAAAAAGATGGGGGGTGGGGCCAGTGTAGTTGCGGAAGATGGATTGTTCCACATACCCTACGAAGAGGCAGGCATAGCTGGGGCCCATGCGGGTGCCCATGGCTACTCCTTTTTTATCGCTACATTGATGACTGTATCGGCGCTACCTCGTGCTCCCACGAGGAGGTTGAACAGTTCATCCACTACACCAACACCTTCCACCCCGACCTCAAATTCACCTGGACAGTCTCGGACTCCTCCCTCCCCTTCCTAGACCTTTCTGTTTCTATCTCAGGCGACCGAATCAACACGGACATCTACTACAAACCTACCGACTCCCACAGCTACCTGGACTACACCTCCTCCCATCCTGCCCCCTGTAAAAACGCCATCCCATTCTCCCAATTCCTTCGTCTCCGCCGCATCTGCTCCCAGGAGGACCAGTTCAAAATACGTACAACACAGATGGCCTCCTTCTTCAAGGACCGCAATTTCCCCCCCGACGTGGTCGACGGTGCCCTCCACCGCATCTCCTCCACTTCCCGCTCCTCCGCCCTTGAGCCCCGCCCCTCCAACCGCCACCAGGACAGAACCCCACTGGTCCTCACCTACCACCCCACCAATCTCCATGTACAGCGCATCATCCGCCGTCACTTCCGCCACCTCCAAACAGACCCCAGCACCAAGGATATATTTCCCTCCCCTCCCCTATCAGCTTTCCGTAGAGACCACTCCCTCCGCGACTCCCTTGTCAGATCCACACCCCCCACCGACCCAACCACCACTCCCGGCACCTTCCCTTGCAACCGCAGGAGGTGCAACACTTGCGCCCACACCTCCCCCCTCACTTCTCTCCAA
The DNA here is from genome assembly GCF_037043375.1 of Chiloscyllium plagiosum. Taxonomy (NCBI): domain Eukaryota; kingdom Metazoa; phylum Chordata; class Chondrichthyes; order Orectolobiformes; family Hemiscylliidae; genus Chiloscyllium; species Chiloscyllium plagiosum. The sequence goes on along the minus strand of NW_028270141.1, from coordinate 161,666,388 downwards.
GGCCCCAAGGGAAACTTCCATATCCGCCACAGATTCACCTGCACCTCCACCCACATCATCTACTGCATCCGCTGCAGCCGGTGTGGCCTCCTCTATATTGGGGAGACAGGCCGCCTACTTGCGGAGCGATTCAGGGAGCACCTCTGGGCCACCCGGACGAACCAACCCAACCAACCTGTGGCACAGCATTTCAACTCCCCCTCCCACTCCACCGAGGATATGCAGGTCATTGGACTCATCCACTGCCAAACCACAACAACCCGACGGTCGGAGGAGGAGCGTCTTATCTTCCGACTGGGAACCCTCCAACCGCAGGGGATGAACTTGGACTTCACCAGTTTCTTCATCCCCCCTCCCCCCACCTTGTCTCAGCCGGATCCTTCCAGCCCGGCACCGCCTTCCTGACCTGCAGTCTTCTTCTTGACCTCTCCGCCTCCACCCTACTCCGACCTATCACCCTCACCTTGACCTCTTTCCACCTATCACATTTCCAACTCCCCTCCTCCAAGTCCCTCCTCCCTACCTTTTATCTTCTCCTGCTGAACACTCTCTGCTCATTCCTGAAGAAGGGCCTGTGCCCGAAACGTCGAATCTCCTGTTCCCTGGATGCTGCCTGACCTGCTGTGCTGTTCCAGCAATAAAGTTTCAACTTTGATCTCCAGCATCTGCAGACCTCACTTTCTCCTCTTTCTTGACTTCCCTTGTTCTAACTTTCCCTTCAATTTCTTTCTTAAACATCCAGTTTGTCCCCTCCCCCCCCCCCCGCTACTTAGTTTAAACATAGCTGTGTTGCAGTAGCAAACCTGCCTGCCGGAATGCTGGTCCCCAACCTATTAAGGTGCAAACCGTCTCTCTTGTATAACTTATACATACCCCAGTGATCCAAGAATTTAAATCCTTTAAATGGAGGTGTTTTCTCTTCCAGTGGTTATTCTCGAGTTACCGTGCTGAGTGGGGTTTTGTATTGATTCTTATCCTTCTGAGCCTTCGTGCCCTTTTGGGAGGGTCTTGAGGATGTGCCAATGGATCGATCAGGTTTGATTACCCTGATCGATCAGACCCAACCAGGTGTTGGCATTTTGAATGCAGGGTGGCCCTGAAGTATGCTAGGTGCTGGGTTTACACTTTCCAAGGAAAGTTTAAAATCACAATACCAGGTTGTGGTACCACCTGATGAAGGAGCGTCGCTCCGAAAGCTAGTGTGCTTCTAATTAAACCTGTTGGACTATAATCTGGTGTTGTAATTTTTAACTTTGTTCACCCCAGTCCAACACCTGCATCTCCAAATCATGTCCTCCAAGAAAGGGTGCTCGACGCCTCAGAGTCTAGCAAATGACTCACTGCTCCCGCGTGTCCCAGTCAAGTCCAACCTCAGGTGTGTATTGCAGGGTCTGCAGCTGTCAGGTTTGTTTGCAAACTGTCTGTGGGCAGCTGCAGCCTGTTGGGATTCGGCAGCAGGTGGATTAGCAGAGTCACTTTAGTCAAGGTTGGATTCGATTTCCTTTGTAGCTCCATGAGAAGTTCATTATTTTGGATGGCCTGTCTGCCCACACCGCCCATTCTCCAAGGCGGCAATCAGGTGGAAGCTCTTGCTACTGCTCTGAAAAAGGTAGTCACGATTTGGAGGTGCCGGTGTTGGACTGGGGTGGACAAAGTTAAAAAATCACATAACACCAGGTTATAGTCCAACGGATTTATTTGGAATCACTAGCTTCATAGCTGTTGCTATAAAGTCTGTCTCTTATGATTCTGCTCCACAACCACCTGAAGAAGCAGCGCTTCGAACGTTAGTGATTCTAAAGAAACCTGTTGGGACTATATCCTAGTGTTGTGAGATTTTTAGCTCTGAAGAAGGTTCAGCCTCCTTGTCCTTCACGACAATACTGCTGACCTCAAAGGCAATTAGTAATCAGGACACAGGGTGACTGCAGCATTCTAAGAATTCAGAAACACACTCCACATTCAATGTCTTTGCATAAACAAAGAACACAAATGTCAAAAACCATAAGGAGACAGGGCAAGTCAATCTCTTTCAGCAACCACACTGATGCACTGCAGTCAGTTTAGACTGAGACTGTCCATGAAGGGATAGTACCCATCTGAGGGAGGATGGAGGAATGGGGGGGGGGGGGGGGGGGGGGGGAAGGTGGAGGAGGGGCCTTTGTTTCTTCTCCCCAAAGGAAGAGATTATAACTGGGGTGAGAGGGGTCTTTGATGATGTTGAATGCCTCTCTGAGGCAGTGAGAAATATAGATGGAGTCAATGGATGGAAGGGTGGCTTGCATGATGGACTGGGCTGTGTTCACAACTCTCTGTAGATTAGAGCAGACCAGTTACTGTACCAAGCTGTGATGCACCTGTGAAAATTAGTGAGTCTTTATGGACATTGCGAATTTCCTTAGCTGGCTGAGGAGGTGGAAGTGTTGGTGTGTTTTCTTGACCATCACATCAATGTGGGCGTCCAGGACAGATTGTTGGTGATCGTCACTCCCTGGTACTTGGTGGTCTCGAACCTCTCCACCTCAGTCTCATTGATGTGGACAGGGGCGTTCCCTCTAACTTGCTTCCTGAAGTCAATCACCAGCCCTTTCATTTTACTGATATTGAGGGAGAAATTGTTGTCTCTACACCCTGCCACCCAGCACTCTCTTCCCTGTATTCTTGAGATTGTTTGAGATCTGGCCTACAATGTTGGTGTTGTGAGAGATGTAGATGGAGTTAGGACAAAATTTTGTCACACAGTCATGTGTACAGGGAGTACAATTGGGGTCTGAGCATGCAGCCTTCCGGGACATGGGTGTTGAGGACTGTCCTGGAGGAGGCGCTGTTGCCCATTCTCACTGATGGTCTTGAGTGTCGGGAAGTTGCAAAAGATGGAACAGAGACCTCGGTCTTAGAATTTGGAGATTAATTTGGTTGGAATTCATGGGATATAGCCCACAACTGGGATACTGTGAACAGCTTTAGCCCCTTATTCCAAGGAAAGATATCACTGGCATTGGAGGCAGTCCAGAGAAGGTTCACTCGGCTGATCCCAGTAAGAGATGCTGCCTGATGAGGACAGATTGAGTCGGTTGGGCCTGTACTCATTGGAGTTTAGAAGAATGAGAGGCGACCTTATTGAAATATACAAGATTCTGAGGAAACTTGACAGGGGAGGTGTGGAGAGATTGTTGGTCCTTGTGGGAGACTTTGGGATGAGAGGGCATCATCTCAGAATAAGCAGTCACAAATTTAAGACAAAGCTGAGGAGGAATTTCTTCTCTTTGAGGGTGATGAATTTGTGGAATTCTTTACCACGGAGAGCTGTCAAGGCTGGGTCTTTATGTACATCCAAAGATGAGAGAGACAAGATTTTTAATCAGTAACGGAATCAAGGGTTACGGAGAAAAGGCAGAAAAATGGAGTTGAGGATTATTAGAGGAATTATCATCACTTCACTGGACCTGTAACGTTAACGTTGATTTCTCTTCACAGATGCTGCCAGACCTGCTGAGCTTTTCCAGCAATGTCTGTTTTTGTTATTGAGGATTATTAGAGTTGGATAGGGTACCGAGAGAGGGGAGGGCCCTCTCAGCTGCAGTTGTGTTGGCCCTGGATTGATTTTATTCATATACAGATTCAGTTGCGGCTGGTCCGCTGTCATTAATTCCCCCGGAGATGATGATGATGATGATGATGAGCTGCCGTTTTGTCCCAATGCAGTCCTCCACGTTGTTTTGATATCTGTGAGATGACCCTTTAGATTTACCTTATCTTGCTTTCGATCCCCATTTGATGTGCTGACTGACACAGACTGAAATTCAGTCACAGTTTCCTTTTCAAAATCAAATTTTATTCAAGTAAAACACATTGGAGATAGTAGCAGAAGAGCTGACTAGGCCCCAAACTAATCAACTATTCTAGACATAGCACCTGACACAGAGTGAGTCAAATACATTCCATTAATTAAGAGAAATAGAGATCCTTAAAGATATTTAAATCAAATTCATTCAAATAGTTTAGATTAAATCCAGCAGAAACTCAGTTCTGATTAACCTTACCTTCAGGAACTGGGGTACAGTCTGCCGGGTGTACAGGCAGGGCGAGCTGCATGGCGTACAGTCTGCCGGGTGTACAGACAGGGCGAGCTGCATGGGGTACAGTCTGCCGGGTGTACAGGCAGGGCGGGCTGCATGGGGTACAGTCTGCCGGGTGTACAGACAGGGCGAGCTGCATGGGGTACAGTCTGCCGGGTGTACAGACAGGGCGAGCTGCATGGGGTACAGTCTGCCGGGTGTACAGACAGGGCGAGCTGTTTGGGGTACAGTCTGCCGGGTGTACAGACAGGGCGAGCTGTTTGGGGTACAGTCTGCCGGGTGTACAGACAGGGCGAGCTGTTTGGGGTACAGTCTGCCGGGTGTACAGACAGGGCGAGCTGCATGGGGTACAGTCTGCCGGGTGTACAGACAGGGCGAGCTGTTTGGGGTACAGTCTGCCTGGTGTACAGGCAGGGCGAGCTGTTTGGGGTACAGTCTGCCGGGTGTACAGGCAGGTAGAGCTGTTTGGGGTACAGTCTGCCGGGTGTACAGACAGGGCGAGCTGTTTGGGGTACAGTCTGCCGGGTGTACAGACAGGGCGAGCTGTTTGGGGTACAGTCTGCCGGGTGTACAGGCAGGGCGAGCTGCTTGGGGTACAGTCTGCCGGGTGTACAGGCAGGTAGAGCTGTTTGGGGTACAGTCTGCCGGGTGCACAGGCAGGGCGAGCTGTTTGGGGTACAGTCTGCCGGGTGTACAGGCAGGGCGAGCTGTTTGGGGTACAGTCTGCCGGGTGTACAGGCAGGGCGAGCTGCTTGGGGTACAGTCTGCCGGGTGTACAGGCAGGTAGAGCTGTTTGGGGTACAGTCTGCCGGGTGTACAGACAGGGCGAGCTGTTTGGGGTACAGTCTGCCTGGTGTACAGGCAGGGCGAGCTGTTTGGGGTACAGTCTGCCGGGTGTACAGGCAGGGCGAACTGTTTGGGGTACAGTCTGCCGGGTGTACAGACAGGGCGAGCTGTTTGGGGTACAGTCTGCCGGGTGTACAGACAGGGCGAGCTGTTTGGGGTACAGTCTGCCGGGTGTACAGACAGGGCGAGCTGTTTGGGGTACAGTCTGCCGGGTGTACAGACAGGGCGAGCTGTTTGGGGTACAGTCTGCCGGGTGTACAGACAGGGCGAGCTGTTTGGGGTACAGTCTGCCGGGTGTACAGACAGGGCGAGCTGCATGGGGTACAGTCTGCCGGGTGTACAGACAGGGCGAGCTGTTTGGGGTACAGTCTGCCGGGTGTACAGACAGGGCGAGCTGTTTGGGGTACAGTCTGCCGGGTGTACAGGCAGGGCGAGCTGTTTGGGGTACAGTCTGCCGGGTGTAGAGGCAGGGCGAGCTGTTTGGGGTACAGTCTGCCGGGTGTAGAGGCAGGGCGAGCTGTTTGGGGTACAGTCTGCCGGGTGTACAGGCAGGGCGAGCTGCATGGGGTACAGTCTGCCGGGTGTACAGACAGGGCGAGCTGTTTGGGGTACAGTCTGCCGGGTGTACAGACAGGGCTAGCTGTTTGGGGTACAGTCTGCCGGGTGTACAGACAGGGCGAGCTGCATGGGGTACAGTCTGCCGGGTGTACAGACAGGGCGAGCTGTTTGGGGTACAGTCTGCCTGGTGTACAGGCAGGGCGAGCTGTTTGGGGTACAGTCTGCCGGGTGTACAGGCAGGTAGAGCTGTTTGGGGTACAGTCTGCCGGGTGTACAGACAGGGCGAGCTGTTTGGGGTACAGTCTGCCGGGTGTACAGACAGGGCGAGCTGTTTGGGGTACAGTCTGCCGGGTGTACAGGCAGGGCGAGCTGCTTGGGGTACAGTCTGCCGGGTGTACAGGCAGGTAGAGCTGTTTGGGGTACAGTCTGCCGGGTGTACAGACAGGGCGAGCTGTTTGGGGTACAGTCTGCCTGGTGTACAGGCAGGGCGAGCTGTTTGGGGTACAGTCTGCCGGGTGTACAGGCAGGGCGAACTGTTTGGGGTACAGTCTGCCGGGTGTACAGGCAGGGCGAGCTGCTTGGGGTACAGTCTGCCGGGTGTACAGGCAGGTAGAGCTGTTTGGGGTACAGTCTGCCGGGTGTACAGACAGGGCGAGCTGTTTGGGGTACAGTCTGCCTGGTGTACAGGCAGGGCGAGCTGTTTGGGGTACAGTCTGCCGGGTGTACAGGCAGGGCGAACTGTTTGGGGTACAGTCTGCCGGGTGTACAGACAGGGCGAGCTGCATGGGGTACAGTCTGCCGGGTGTACAGACAGGGCGAGCTGTTTGGGGTACAGTCTGCCGGGTGTACAGACAGGGCGAGCTGTTTGGGGTACAGTCTGCCGGGTGTACAGACAGGGCGAGCTGTTTGGGGTACAGTCTGCCGGGTGTACAGACAGGGCGAGCTGTTTGGGGTACAGTCTGCCGGGTGTACAGACAGGGCGAGCTGCATGGGGTACAGTCTGCCGGGTGTACAGACAGGGCGAGCTGTTTGGGGTACAGTCTGCCGGGTGTACAGACAGGGCGAGCTGTTTGGGGTACAGTCTGCCGGGTGTACAGACAGGGCGAGCTGTTTGGGGTACAGTCTGCCGGGTGTACAGACAGGGCGAGCTGTTTGGGGTACAGTCTGCCGGGTGTAGAGGCAGGGCGAGCTGTTTGGGGTACAGTCTGCCGGGTGTAGAGGCAGGGCGAGCTGTTTGGGGTACAGTCTGCCGGGTGTACAGGCAGGGCGAACTGTTTGGGGTACAGTCTGCCGGGTGTACAGACAGGGCGAGCTGTTTGGGGTACAGTCTGCCGGGTGTACAGGCAGGGCGAGCTGTTTGGGGTACAGTCTGCCGGGTGTACAGACAGGGCGAGCTGTTTGGGGTACAGTCTGCCGGGTGTACAGACAGGGCGAGCTGCATGGGGTACAGTCTGCCGGGTGTACAGACAGGGCGAGCTGTTTGGGGTACAGTCTGCCGGGTGTACAGACAGGGCGAGCTGTTTGGGGTACAGTCTGCCGGGTGTACAGGCAGGGCGAGCTGTTTGGGGTACAGTCTGCCGGGTGTAGAGGCAGGGCGAGCTGTTTGGGGTACAGTCTGCCGGGTGTAGAGGCAGGGCGAGCTGTTTGGGGTACAGTCTGCCGGGTGTACAGGCAGGGCGAGCTGCATGGGGTACAGTCTGCCGGGTGTACAGACAGGGCGAGCTGTTTGGGGTACAGTCTGCCGGGTGTACAGACAGGGCGAGCTGTTTGGGGTACAGTCTGCCGGGTGTACAGACAGGGCGAGCTGCATGGGGTACAGTCTGCCGGGTGTACAGACAGGGCGAGCTGTTTGGGGTACAGTCTGCCTGGTGTACAGGCAGGGCGAGCTGTTTGGGGTACAGTCTGCCGGGTGTACAGGCAGGTAGAGCTGTTTGGGGTACAGTCTGCCGGGTGTACAGACAGGGCGAGCTGTTTGGGGTACAGTCTGCCGGGTGTACAGACAGGGCGAGCTGTTTGGGGTACAGTCTGCCGGGTGTACAGGCAGGGCGAGCTGCTTGGGGTACAGTCTGCCGGGTGTACAGGCAGGTAGAGCTGTTTGGGGTACAGTCTGCCGGGTGTACAGACAGGGCGAGCTGTTTGGGGTACAGTCTGCCTGGTGTACAGGCAGGGCGAGCTGTTTGGGGTACAGTCTGCCGGGTGTACAGGCAGGGCGAACTGTTTGGGGTACAGTCTGCCGGGTGTACAGGCAGGGCGAGCTGCTTGGGGTACAGTCTGCCGGGTGTACAGGCAGGTAGAGCTGTTTGGGGTACAGTCTGCCGGGTGTACAGACAGGGCGAGCTGTTTGGGGTACAGTCTGCCTGGTGTACAGGCAGGGCGAGCTGTTTGGGGTACAGTCTGCCGGGTGTACAGGCAGGGCAAACTGTTTGGGGTACAGTCTGCCGGGTGTACAGACAGGGCGAGCTGCATGGGGTACAGTCTGCCGGGTGTACAGACAGGGCGAGCTGCTTGGGGTACAGTCTGCCGGGTGTACAGACAGGGCGAGCTGTTTGGGGTACAGTCTGCCGGGTGTACAGACAGGGCGAGCTGTTTGGGGTACAGTCTGCCGGGTGTACAGACAGGGCGAGCTGTTTGGGGTACAGTCTGCCGGGTGTACAGACAGGGCGAGCTGCATGGGGTACAGTCTGCCGGGTGTACAGACAGGGCGAGCTGTTTGGGGTACAGTCTGCCGGGTGTACAGACAGGGCGAGCTGTTTGGGGTACAGTCTGCCGGGTGTACAGACAGGGCGAGCTGTTTGGGGTACAGTCTGCCGGGTGTACAGACAGGGCGAGCTGTTTGGGGTACAGTCTGCCGGGTGTACAGGCAGGGCGAGCTGTTTGGGGTACAGACTGCCGGGTGTACAGACAGGGCGAGCTGTTTGGGGTACAGTCTGCCGGGTGTACAGACAGGGCGAGCTGTTTGGGGTACAGTCTGCCGGGTGTACAGACAGGGCGAGCTGTTTGGGGTACAGTCTGCCGGGTGTACAGACAGGGCGAGCTGTTTGGGGTACAGTCTGCCGGGTGTACAGACAGGGCGAGCTGTTTGGGGTACAGTCTGCCGGGTGTATAGACAGGGCGAGCTGTTTGGGGTACAGTCTGCCGGGTGTACAGACAGGGCGAGCTGTTTGGGGTACAGTCTGCCGGGTGTACAGTCTCCCATGCACCCGGGGAGGGGGAGAGACAGTCAGGTTGTGAGGGAGAGAGAACGAAAGATCCGGGGGGGGGGGGGGGTGACAAACCCTGTCGCTTCCTGACACCGCGTTCACTTAAACCGGGACAACATTCCCCCCTACCCCGGGGGGGGGTCAGACCGTCCCCGATGTCAGCCTTACCTCTGGCGGCAGGAAGGGCGGGTTGTTGTTGCGGCCCCGGGGCCGGCTGCGGGTTTTCTTGTGCGGGCCTTTCGGGGCCACGGGCGGGATCTTGTTGTTTTTGTGAGAAGGTCCAGAGGGCGAGGGCCCTGCCGCCGGGCCTGGGGCTGGAGCAGCAGGAGCCCGGCCCGAGCTGGAGCTGGAGCCCTGTCCTTGGCCGTGGCCCCGGGCGCGGCCGTTGGAGGCGGCGGTCTGCCGTGAGGAACGCCTGGTGGCGGAGAGCGGAGCGGCAGCGGCGGCGGCGGCGGCGGCTCCCCCGGCCGCCATAGTCCCTGCCGCAGCGCCCGGGAAACCCCCGAACAGCTCACTCAGCCGCGGCTCCATGACAACGGGCCTCGCGCCCCCGCTCAAAACCCAACCGTCAGTGACTCACACCCGGGCCGCCACTGCGCCGGCGCCTCCCCGTCCGTCACACCGCGCATGCGCCACACCCACGGGCAACTGCGGACAGCCGACTGCGCAGGCGCCCACCCGCCCCGGGGCGTCATCCTCTGTGAGCGCTGTCAGTGCGCACAGCATGCCGGGAGATGTAGTCTTTCCTGCAATAACAGGGAGAAAGTGAGGATGCTGGAGATCAGAGTGGTGCTGGAAAAGTACAGCTGGTCAGGCACCATCTAAGGAGCAGCAGAATCGTTTCGACCAGAAGCTATTCTTCAGGAATGAAGCTTGTGGGCCTGGGGGCTGAGGGGAAGGTAGCTGGGAATGCTACCTGAGCTACATCTCCTCCCACCCTGCTTCCTGTAAAAACTCTATCCCGTATTCCCAATTCCTCCACCTCATCTGCTCCCAGGATGATGAATTCCACCGTAGAAAATCCCAGATGGCCTCTTTCTTCAAAGACTGCAATTTCCCCTCCAATGTGGTCGACGATGTGCCCTCCGCTTCCAGCATCTCCGCCCTTGAACCCCACCCCTCCCAACGCAACAAGGTCAGAACCTCCTCCTCACCTCCATCACCAATCTCTTACCACCCAACGCCTGGAGGAAGAACACCTCATCTTCCACCTTGGGACCCTGCAATCACAAGGGATTAATGTGGATTTCACCAGTTTCCTCATTTCCCCACCATCCACCTTATCCCAGTCCTAAGCTTCCAACTCAGCACTGCCCTCTTGACCTGTCCATCATCTTTTCCATCTATCTGCTCCACCCTCCTCTCCGGCCTATTAACACTTCTCCCCCACCTTCACCTACCTATCACATGCACAGCTACCTTTCTCCCCACACCCCTCCCATTTATCTCTCAACCCCCCAGCACACAAGCTTCATTCCTGATGAAAGGCTTTTGCCCGAAACATTGATTCTCCTCCTCCTCAGATGCTGCCTGACCTGCTGTGCATCTCCTACAAAAACAACTTGATTTTCCATGGCAACTCTTACAAAGCATGCTTACAGTCCAGACAGAGAGAATGGGAATTTTTCAGGGATATCTTCAAAACAACTCTGAAGAGGTCAATCCCACTTTTTAAAAATTCATTCATGGGGTGAGGGCATTGCTGGCTAGGGAGCATTTATTGCCCATCCCCTAATTGCCCAGAGGGCAGTTAAGAGTCAATCACATTGCTCTGGGTCTGGAGTTACACGTAGGCCAGACCAGTTAAGGATGGCAGCTTCCTTCCTTGAAGGACCTTAGTGATCCAGATGGGTTTTTCCAACTATCAACAATGGTTTCATGGTCATCATTAGACTCTTAATTCCAGATTTTTATTGAATTCACATTCCACTGTCTGCCAAGATGGGATTCAAACCTGGGTCCCCAGAACATCATCTGAGTCTCTGGATTAACAGTCCAGCGAAAAAAAAATCTTAAAGTAAGGGAACACTTAGGAAGCAGCGATCATAATATGGTAGAGTTCAGTCTGCATTTTGAAAGAGAGAAGGCAAAATCGGATGTAATGGTGTTACAGTTAAATAAAGGTAATTATGAGGGCATGAGAGAGGAACTGACGAAAAGCCTAGCAGGGAAGACAGTAGAGCAAAAATGGCAGGAGTTTGTGGGTAAAATTGAGGACACTGTACAGAGGTTCATCCCCAAGAAGAGAAAGATTATCCGGGGAGGGATTAGACAGCCATGGCTGACAAAGGAAGTCAGGAAATGTATCAAAGAAAAAGAGAGATCCTATAAAGTGGCCAAGAGCACTGGGAAATCAGAAGATTGGGAAGGCTACAAAAACAAACAGAGGATAACAAAGAGAGAAATAAGGAAGGAGAGGATCAAGTATGAAGGTAGGCTAGCCAGTAATATTAGAAATGAAAGTAAAAGTTTCTTTCAATACATAAGAAGCAAACGACAGGCAAGAGTAGACATTGGGCCACTTCAAACTGATGCTGGAAGCCTAGTGATGGGAGATAAGGAAATAGCAGGAGAACTTAATAAGTACTTTGCATCAGTCTTCACAGTGGAAGACATGAGTAATATCCCAACAATTAAAGGGAGTCAGGGGGCTGAGTTGAGTATGGTTGCCATTACAAAAGAGAAAGTGCTAGAAAATCTAAAAGGTCTTAAAATTGATAAATCTCCTGGCCCCGATGGGCTACATCCTCGAGTTCTGAGGGAGGTGGCTGAGGAAATAGCGGAGGCATTGGTTGTAATCTTTCAAAAGTCACTGGAGTCAGGGGAAGTCCCGGATGATTGGAAGATCGCTGTTGTAACCCCCTTGTTCAAGAAAGGATCAAGACAAAAGATGGAAAATTATAAGCCAATTAGTCTAACCTCGGTTGTAGGTAAAATTCTAGAATCCATCATTAAGGATGAGGTTTCTAAATTCTTGGAAGAGCAGGGTCGGATTAGAACAAGTCAACATGGATTTATTAAGGGGAGGTCGTGCCTGACAAACCTGTTGGAGTTCTTTGAAGAGGTGACAAGTAGGTTAGACCGGGGAAACCCAGTGGATGTGGTCTACCTAGACTTCCAAAAGGCCTTTGATAAGATGCAACACGGGAGGCTGCTGAGCAAGGTGAGGACCCATGGTGTTCGAGGTGAGCTACTGGCATGGATTGAGGATTGGCTGTCTGACAGAAGGCAGAGAGTTGGGATAAAAGGTTCTTTTTCGGAATGGCAGCTGGTGACAAGCGGTGCCCCGCAGGGATCAGTATTGGGGCCACAGCTGTTTACATTATATATTAATGATCTGGATGAAGAGACTGGGGGCATTCTAGCGAAGTTTGCCGATGATACGAAGTTAGGTGGACAGGCAGGTAGTACTGAGGAAGTGGGGAGGCTGCAGAAGGATCTAGACAGTTTGGAAGAGTGGTCCAGGAAATGGCTGATGGAATTCAATGTGAGCAAATGCGAGGTCTTGCACTTTGGAAAAAAGAATACAAGCATGGACTACCTTCTAAATGGTGAGAAAACTCGTAAAGCCAAAGTACAGAGGGATCTGGGAGTGCTAGTCGAAGATTCTCTAAAGGTTGACTTGCAGGTTGAGTCCGTGATTAAGAAAGCGAATGCAATGTTGTCAATTATCTCAAGAGGGTTGGAATATAAAAGCACCGTTGTGCTACTGAGACTTTATAAAGCTCTGGTTAGGCCCCATTTGGAGTACGGTGTCCAGTTTTGGTCCCCACACCTCAGGAAGGACATACTGGCACTGGAGCGTGTCCAGAGGAGATTCACACGGATGATCCCTGGAATGGTAGGTCTAACATACGAGGAACGGCTGAGGACCCTGGGATTGTATTCATTGGAGTTTAGAAGATTAAGGGGAGATCTAATAGAAACTTACAAGATAATACATGGCTTGGAGAGGGTGGACGCTAGGAAATTGTTTCCGTTAGGCGAGGAGACTAGGACCCGTGGACACAGCCTTAGAATTAGAGGGGGTAAATTCAGAACAGAAATGCGGAGACATTTCTTCAGCCAGAGAGTGGTGGGCCTGTGGAATTCATTGCCGCAGAGCTCAGAGGAGGCCGGGACGCTAAATGTCTTCAAGGCAGAAATTGATAAATTCTTGATGTCACAAGGAATTAAGGGCTACGGGGAGAATGCGGGTAAGTGGAGTTGAAATGCCCATCAGCCATGATTGAATGGCGGAGTGGACTCGATGGGCCGAATGGCCTTACTTCGGCTCCTATGTCTTATGGTTCTAATACCACTCAGCCATTGACTCCCCTAATTCATTCATGAGACATGGGCATCATTGGTTATCCCAGCATTTATTGTCTGTCCCAAGTTGCCCAGAGAAGGTGGGGGTGAGCTGCCCTCTTGAACCACTGCAGTTCACCTGCTGTAGGTGGACCCACAATGCCCTTAGGGAGGGAACTCCATGCTTTTGACCGAGCGACACTGAAGGAACGGTGATATCTTTCCAAGTCAGGATGGTGAGTGGCTTGGAGTGGAACTTGAAGGGGATGGTGTTCCCATGAATCTGCTGCTCTTGTCCTTCTAGATGGAAGTGATCGTGGGTTTGGAAGGTGCTGTCTCAGGATCTTCCTGCAGTACATCATGTAGATGATACTCACTGCTCTTGGTGCCAGTAATAACTAGAGGGATGGATATTGCTCTCTGCAGCTATAAGCAGGGGCCCAGAAGTTACAAAGAACAAAGAAAATTTACAGCCCAGGAACAGGCCCTTCGGCCCTCCAAGCCTGAGCCGATCCAAATGTACTGTCTAAATCTATTGGTCAATTCCTAAGCATCTGTATCCCTCTACTCCCCACCTACTCATGCATTTATCCAGACGCATCTTAAATGGTTAAGAAAAGGAAATCTACTTGGGACTGAAGAAAAACTGAGAGAAGGAGGGGAGGGATCCAGCAGACATCCATAATGTATCTAACTAATGTATTAAGTGGCACTGCTGCCTCACAGCGCCAGGGACCCAGGTTCAATTCCAGCCTTGGGCGACTCTCTGTGTGGAGTTTGCACATTCTCCCTGTGTCTGTGTGGGTTTCCTCCGGGTACTCCAGTTTCCTCCCACAGTCCAAAGATGTGTGGGTTAGGTTAATTGGCCATGCTAAATTGCCCATAGTGTTAGGTGAATTAGTCAGAGGGAGATGGGTCTGGGTGGGTTACTCTTTGGAGGGTCAGTGTGGACTTGTTGGGCCAAATGGCCTGTTCCCACACTGTAGGGAATCTAATCTAACAACATTGGTTGGACTAAAAGGAGGTTTTGCTGAAAGTCTTTGAACAATCAGGAGCTAAAACAATAAACAGACCCTCCAAGGTAATAATGATTACTATCCGGGTCGGGGACAAACTGGCAAAGGGTAAATAAAGCTGAAAATGTGTTGCTGGAAAAGCGCAGCAGGTCAGGCAGCATCCAGGGAACAGGAGAATCGACGTTTCGGGCATAAGCCCTTCTTCAGGAATGAGGAAGGGCTTATGCCCGAAATGTCGATTCTCCTGTTCCCTGGATGCTGCCAGATCTGCTGCGCTTTTCCAGCAACACATTTTCAGCTCTGATCTCCAGCATCTGCAGTCCTCACTTTCTCCTCAAAGGGTAAATAAAGTCAAGGATTTAAATGTGAGGCTCAAAGATCAGTGTAGGTGAAATAGCTTTCAGTTTGTGAGGCACTGGCACTAGTTGGGAAAGAAGGGAGTTGTTCTGCTGGGATGGGCTTTACTTGAATCATGCCAGGACCAGTGTGCTGGCAAATCAAATAACTAGGTCTGTAGAGAGGGCTTTAAGCTAACTGAGGGGAGAGAGGAAATGTTGGCTTACAAAGCATGAGAATATGGAGATTTACAGAGCAGTTATTTGGATAACAATACCCAGAATCTGATAGGGGGTGACAGAGGATACAAAAATAGGAAAACCGCAATAAGTAGGGTCAGAAGGGGGAAAAATGATAAAATGGCAAAATTAATGGCTTTTTTACTTGAATGCATGTAGTATTCAGAGCAAAGTAGATGAATTAACTGTATAAGTAAAGGGTAATGGGTATGATCTAACCATTACAGAGACAGGATTACAAGGAGGTAAAAGCTGGGAACTGAATATTCAAAAGGAGAGGCAGAAAGTGGGAAATAAAAAGGGAAAGAAGAGACTGATAGGAGTCGTCTTTAGGCCCCCTAACAGTAGCTATACAGTGGGACAGAGAATAAATCAGCAGGTTATGAGGGCAGTACATAAATTATGGGTGTCTTTAAAGTACATGTAGAGCACAGAGGTATGTATACGGCATGGAAACAGGCCCTTTGGCTCAATTCATCCATGTTGACCAAATACAGGTGCCCCCCTCCTCCGCCCCTGTATCTGAGGGAGATACATTCCAAGGCCTACCACGAATGCTCAAGACCGCAGATAGTAGTGTACCCTAACATTTAAATGGGATACTTATCTCCCCAGCAGTCCCCTGGAATTATTTCTGGAATGTTTTATGCATTATTTTCGGGCCTCAGTAAATCGCGGAAACCAAATCCGTGGGAACAGGGGTTCAACTGTATTCTAAACTGATAGTAATGGTCATAGAGGTATATGTTGTATATTAAATGTTGTAATTGTACCAGCCTCTACCACTTCCTCTGGCAGCTCATTCCACACACACACACGACCCTCTGCATGAAAATGTTGCTCCTCAGGTCCCGTTTAAATCTTTGCTCTCTCACCTTAAACCCATGCTGTCTAGTTTTGGACCCCACTACTCTGGGAAAAAGACCTTGGCTATTCACCCTATCCATGTCCCTCATAATTTTATAAATTTCTGTAAGGTCACCCCTCAGCCTCCGACACTCCAGGGCAAATAGCCCCAGCATTTTAAGCCACTCCCTACAGCTCAAATCTTCAATCCCAGCAACATCCTTGCAAACCTTTTCTTGAACCCTTTCTAGAAAGATGTTGTGACTAGAGGGAGACTAGAATTGCATGCAATATTCCAAAAGTGGCCCAACCAATGTGTTGTACAGCTGCAACATGGCCCCCCAACTCTTATACTCAATGCACTGACCAAGAGAGGCAAGCATACCATTGTAGATTGTGTTGGAATATTGGCAGAGGAATCCCTGGGAAAGAATTCATTGTGTGTATTTGGCACAGTTTCATAGAATAATATGTTGTGGATGAGGCTATTTTGGATCTGGTAATGCTTAATGAGGCAGGTTTAATGTGCGGGTCAGGTGAATTGGCCATGCTAAATTGCCAGTAGTGTTAGGTTAAAGGGGTAAATGTAGGGGCGTGGGTGGGTTGCGCTTCGGCGGGTCGGTGTGGACTTGTTGGGCCGAAGGGCCTGTTTCCACACTGTAAGTAATCTAATCTAATCTAATTTAATCTAATAAGGGATGTCACAGTAAAAGATCCCCTCAGAAACATTAACCAGAACGTGACAGAATTTAGCATTGTTAGAAATGAGTGTGCTCAGCTTAAATAAAGGTAATTACAAAGAAATGTGGGCAGTGCTGGTTTGAGTGGACTGGGGAAGCAGCAAAGATGTTAGAGGAACAACGGCAATCATTTAAGAAAATAGTTTTTAAAATTTATTCTCGTCACGTTTACCGAGGTATAGTGAAAAGTTTAGTTTTGCAAGCAGCATAGGCAGATTAGATCAAAGTGCTTAGGGTTATAGAGCGAGGAATACAACATTACAGCTGCAGAGAAGGTTCACAAAGAGTGAGATCAGCATTAAATTTAAACTTGAGATGTCCATTCAGAAGTCTAATAACAGCGGGGAAGAAGCTGTTCTTGAATCGGTTGGTACATGTGTTTAAGCCTTTGTTTCTTCTGCCCAAAGGAAGAGATTATAACTGGGGTGAGAGGGGTCTTTGATGATGTTGAATGCCTCTCTGAGGCAGTGAGAAATATAGATGGAGTCAATGGATGGAAGGGTGGCTTGCATGATGGACTGGGCTGTGTTCACAACTCTCTGTAGATTAGAGCAGACCAGTTACTGTACCAAGCTGTGATGCACCTGTGAAAATTAGTGAGTCTTTATGGACATTGCGAATTTCCTTAGCTGGCTGAGGAGGTGGAAGTGTTGGTGTGTTCTCTTGACCATCACATCAATGTGGGAGTCCAGGACAGATTGTTGGTGATCGTCACTCCCTGGAACTTGATGCTCTCGACCCTCTCCACCTCAGTCTCATTGATGTGGACAGGGGCGTTCCCTCTAACTTGCTTCCTGAAGTCAATCACCAGCCCTTTCATTTTACTGATATTGAGGGAGAAATTGTTGTCTCTACACCCTGCCACCCAGCACTCTCTTCCCTGTATTCTTGAGATTGTTTGATATCTGGCCAACAATGTTGGTGTTGTGAGAGATGTAGATGGAGTTAGGACAAAATTTTGTCACACAGTCATGTGTACAGGGAGTACAATTGGGGTCTGAGCATGCAGCCTTCCGGGACATGGGTGTTGAGGACTGTCCTGGAGGAGGCGCTGTTGCCCATTCTCACTGATGGTCTTGAGTGTCGGAAAGTTGCAAAAGATGGAACAGAGACCTCGGTCTTAGAATTTGGAGATTAATTTGGTTGGAATTCATGGGATATAGCCCACAACTGGGATACTGTGAACAGCTTTAGCCCCTTATTCCAAGGAAAGATATCACTGGCATTGGAGGCAGTCCAGAGAAGGTTCACTCGGCTGATCCCAGGTAAGAGATGCTGCCTGATGAGGACAGATTGAGTCGGTTGGGCCTGTACTCATTGGAGTTTAGAAGAATGAGAGGCGACCTTATTGAAATCTACAAGATTCTGAGGAAACTTGACAGGGGAGATGTGGAGAGATTGTTGGCCCTTGTGGGAGACTTTGGGATGAGAGGGCATCATCTCAGAATAAGCAGTCACAAATTTAAGACAAAGCTGAGGAGGAATTTCTTCTCTTTGAGGGTGATGAATTTGTGGAATTCTTTACCACGGAGAGCTGTCAAGGCTGGGTCTTTATGTACATCCAAAGATGAGAGAGACAAGATTTTTAATCAGTAACGGAATCAAGGGTTACGGAGAAAAGGCAGAAAAATGGAGTTGAGGATTATTAGAGGAATTATCATCACTTCACTGGACCTGTAACGTTAACGTTGATTTCTCTTCACAGATGCTGCCAGACCTGCTGAGCTTTTCCAGCAATGTCTGTTTTTGTTATTGAGGATTATTAGAGTTGGATAGGGTACTGAGAGAGGGGAGGGCCCTCTCAGCTGCAGTTGTGTTGGCCCTGGATTGATTTTATTCATATACAGATTCAGTTGCGGCTGCTTCGCTGTCATTAATTCCCCCGGAGATGATGATGATGATGATGATGAGCTGCCATTTTGTCCCAATGCAGTCCTCCACGTTGTTTTGATATCTGTGAGATGACCCTTTAGATTTACCTTATCTTGCTTTCGATCCCCATTTGATGTGCTGACTGACACAGACTGAAATTCAGTCACAGTTTCCTTTTCAAAATCAAATTTTATTCAAGTAAAACACATTGGAGATAGTAGCAGAAGAGCTGACTAGGCCCCAAACTAATCAACTATTCTAGACATAGCACCTGACACAGAGTGAGTCAAATACATTCCATTAATTAAGAGAAATAGAGATCCTTAAAGATATTTAAATCAAATTCATTCAAATAGTTTAGATTAAATCCAGCAGAAACTCAGTTCTGATTAACCTTACCTTCAGGAACTGGGCTAGGAGTGTGATGAATTGTACCGAAATCCCAGATTGTATCAAAAACAAACCAGAAATCCTCAATCATGTCAATTTAGTGTTTTCATAGTAGGATCAAGTCAAGTGTATGTCTTGGGTAATCCACCCATAATCAGTGACTGACCCATCCTCAAATCCAGGTATGTTCCTGTTCCCTCACTATCTGGGAGACAGTAGAAAGGAGGTGGATCCTGAGCAGTGATAAATATTGTACCAAAATCCCCAAACCTGTATCCAGGGTAACTGTGTGACATGTGTATTAAGATTGTGACAGTCCAAGACCTCTGCCAATACAGTCAGTCTGTGAGTGTAGTGATAGCACTGAGCCAGCACTCTGAGCAACGTCTGCAGTAAGACAATAGGTGGTGAAAAAGTGAGAACAGCACAATTAGACTTCATTAGAGACTGCCTGCCTTCCTGTCTACTAGCTGGACACAGACCGGACAGAACTGCTGAAGTTCCTTTGTCAGGGAGCATAGTTTAAGGGAAAACATGAGCAAATTAAGCAGGAAGGTAGGAAGTTAATTAACATCACGAATTGTTAAGATCTGGAACTTGCTATCTGCAAGAGTAGAGGAGGCAGATTTAAACGGCAAACTGGTGAAATACATGAAAAGGAAGCTTGCAGTTCACATGGAAATACCGGGACAGAGAGAAAGTGAGGACTGCAGATGCTGGAGATTAGAGCTGAAAAATGTGTTGCTGGAAAAGCGCAGCAGGTCAGGCAGCATCCAAGGAGCAGGAGAATCGACGTTTCGGGCATAAGCCCTTCCTGATTCTCCTGCTCCTTGGATGCTGCCTGACCTGCTGCGCTTTTCCAGCAACACATTTTTCAAATACCAGGACAGAGCTAGTACAGACTGAATGGACAGAATGGCACCCTCCATCATTCCATGAAGAATTCCAGGTAAAGTAGGGAGCTTACATTCTCAAACCGGACACCGCACTGCAAAAGGGGAATTCAAAAATGACACCACACTCCGCCAGGGGAATTCAAAACTGACACCACACTGCATCAGGGGAATTCGAAACCAACATCAATACTTTGCTGGGGCAACATTCAAAATCAGCACAGTCTGCCTGGTGTACAGGCACAGCGAGCTGCATGGGGTACAGTCTGCCGGGTGTACAGGCAGGGCGAGCTGCATGGGGTACAGTCTGTCTGGTGTACAGGCAGAGGTAGCTGCAAGGGGTAGAGCCTGCTGAGTGTACAGGCAGAGCGAGCTGCATGGGGTACAGTCTGCCCGGTATACAGGCAGGGCGAGCTGCATGGCGTACAGTCTGCTGGGTGTACAGGCAGGGCGAGCTGCATGGGGTACAGTCTGCCGGGTGTACAGGCAGAGCGCGCTGCAAGGGGTACAGCCTGCTGAGTGTACAAGCAGGGCGGGCTGCAAGGGGTAGAGTCTGCTGGGTGGACAGGCAGAGGTAGCTGCAAGGGGTACAGTCTGCCGGGTGTACAGGCAGAGAGAGCTGCAAGGGGTACAGCCTGCTGGGTGCACAGGCAGAGCATGCTGCAAGGGATACAGTCTGCCGTGTGTACAGACAGGGCGAGCTGCAAGGGATACAGTCTGCCGTGTGTACAGACAGGGCGAGCTGCAAGGGATACAGTCTGCTGGGTGTACAGACAGAGAGAGCTGCGAAGGGTACAGTCTGCTGGGTGTACAGGTAGAGCATGCTGCAAGGGGTACAGTCTGCTGGGTGTACAGGCAGGGCGAGCTGCAAGGGGTACAGCCTGCTGGGTGTACAGGCAGGGCGAGCTGCAAGGGATACAGTCTGCCGGGTGTACAGACAGAGAGAGCTGCGAAGGGATACAGTCTGCTGGGTGTACAGGCAGAGAGAGCTGCACGGGGTACAGTCTGCTGGGTGTACAGACAGAGAGAACTGAAACGGGTACAATCTGCTGAGAGATATAGAGTGAAGATGGTACAGATCGTTGAGGACAGGGAGGTGGAAGATGTACAGACTGCTCAAAGTATGGGTTAGGGATGGTACAGGTTCCTGAAAGTATATGAAGGGAGTGGGTTACGGGCAGTTGGCTGTACAGGGAGAGAGGTGGAGCTCCTGTAGGGTGGGGGAGGAGTTGATGTGTACAGACAAACGGTTTGCCTGTCACTGCTCAGCCTTGATTACCATCTCCTGTTTCGATTGTCATTGAGAGGAGAGGGTCGAGGTGGTGAATAGGAGAGCCCAGTTTCCTTCACACTCTGACAGACGCTGCTCTGGATGATTCCCGTGAACTGTACAGCATCAGGTTCCGCATGTCTCAGGAGCAGCAGCTGAGGTCAAATCAGGCTGCAGCAATTCCGCAGGTCCCTGACTCCAGGTGTCTTCATCTGAAGGATCAGCTGCCCCTTGCTCCCGGAAACAGCTAGTTCTGCTCAAGGAGTGACGAGTGATTACAGAGATCCACATTACTGGCACTCAGACCCCTCGACTCGGCCAAGTTATTGCGGGATCCCTGGAACAGAACCAGATAAACAAAGAGCTCAGAAATCTTCACAGAGAGAGTGACTGAGTAAGTCAGAGGGTGAGAGTGTGCACAGATGTGTGAACGTAAGCGAGTGTGACAATGTTCACGAGGGTGTGTCTGTGTGAAAGAAAGTGCTTGTGATTGTAGGTGAGTGTGTTCATGAGTGTCTTAGAGAGAGACATTGTTTATGACAGTGTGTTAAACTGAGAGAGTGTAACTCAGGCTCAGTCCTGCGCAAATCAGTGTGTCTGACCCAGGGTCGGTGGGTCTGACTGACCCGGGGTCGGTGGGTCTGACTGACCCGGGGTCGGTGGGTCTGACTGACCCGGGGTCGGTGTGTCTGTCTGACCCGGGGTTGGTGGGTCTGACTGACCCGGGGTCGGTGGGTCTGACTGACCTGGGGTCGGTGTGTCTGTCTGACCCGGGGACGGTGGGTCTGACTGACCCGGGGTCGGTGTGTCTGTCTGACCCGGGGACGGTGTGTCTGTCTGACCCGGGGACGGTGTGTCTGTCTGACCCGGGGTCGGTGTGTCTGACTGACCTAGGTCGGTGGGTCTGACTGACCCGGGGACGGTGGGTCTGACTGACCCGGGGTCAGTGGGTCTGTCTGACCCGGGATCGGTGTGTCTGTCTGACCCGGGGTCGGTGTGTCTGACTGACCTAGGTCGGTGGGTCTGTCTGACCCGGGGTCGATGTGTCTGACTGACCCGGGGTCGGTGTGGCTGACTGACCCGGGGACGGTGGGTCTGTCTGACCCGGGGACGGTGGGTCTGACTGACTCGAGGTCGGTGGGTCTGACTGACCCGGGGTCGGTGGGTCTGACTGACCCGAAGTCGGTGGGGCTGACTGACCCGAGGTCGGTGGGGCTGTCTGACCCGGGGTCGGTGGGTCTGACTGATCCGGGGACGGTGGGTCTGACTGACCCGGGGACGGTGGGTCTGACTGACCCGGGGTCGATGTGTCTGACTGACCCGGGGTCGGTGAGTCTGACTGACCCGGGGTCGGTGTGTCTGTCTGACCCGGGGTCGGGGGGTCTGACTGACCCGGGGTCGGTGGGTCTGACTGACCAGGGGTCGGTGGGTCTGTCTGACCCGGAGACGGTGGGTCTGTCTGACCCGGGGTCGGTGGGTCTGACTGACCCGGGGTCGGTGTGTCTGACTGACCCGGGGTCGGTGGGTCTGTCTGACCCGGGGTCGGTGTATCTGACTGACCCGGAGTCGATGTGTCTGACTGACCCGGGGTCGGTGGGGCTGTCTGACCCGGGATATGTGGGTCTGACTGACCCGGGGACGGTGGGTCTGTCTGACCCGGGGTCGGTGGGTCTGACTGACCCGGGGTCGGTGGGTCTGTCTGACCTGGGGTCGGTGGGGCTGACTGACCCGGGGTCGGTGGGTCTGACTGACCCGGGGTCGGTGGGTCTGTCTGACCCGGGGACGGTGGGTCTGTCTGACCCGGGGTCGGTGTGGCTGACTGACCGGGGTCGATGGGTCTGACTGACCCGGGGATGGTGGGTCTGACTGACCCGAGGTCGGTGGGTCTGTCTGACCCGGGATATGTGGGTCTGACTGACCCGGGGTCGGTGGGTCTGACTGGCCCGGGGTCGGTGGGGCTGACTGACCGGGGTCGGTGGGTCTGACTGACCCGGGGATGGTGGGTCTGACTGACCCGGTGACGGTGGGTCTGACTGACCCGAGGTCGGTGGGGCTGTCTGACCCTGGGACGGTGGGTCTGACTGACCCGGGGTCGGTGGGTCTGTCTGACCCAGGGTCGGTGGGTCTGTCTGACCCGGGGTTGGTGTGTCTGACTGACCCGGAGTCGGTGTGTCTGACTGACCCGGGGTCGGTGGGTCTGTCTGACCCGGGGTTGGTGGGGCTGTCTGACCCGGGATATGTGGGTCTGACTGACCCGGGGACGGTGGGTCTGTCTTACCCGGGGTCGGTGGGTCTGACTGACCCGGGGTTGGTGGGTCTGTCTGACCCGGGGTCGGTGGGGCTGACTGACCCGGGGTCGGTGGGTCTGTCTGACCCGGGATATGTGGGTCTGACTGACCCGGGGACGGTGGGTCTGTCTGACCCGGGGTCGGTGGGTCTGACTGACCCGGGGTCGGTGGGTCTGTCTGACCCGGGGACGGTGGGTCTGTCTGACCCGGGGTCGGTGTGGCTGACTGACCGGGGTCGGTGGGTCTGACTGACCCGGGGATGGTGGGTCTGACTAACCCGAGGTCGGTGGGTCTGTCTGACCCGGGATATGTGGGTCTGACTGACCCGGGGTCGGTGGGTCTGACTGACCCGGGGTCGGTGGGGCTGACTGACCGGAGTCGGTGGGTCTGACTGACCCGGGGATGGTGGGTCCGACTGACCCGGTGACGGTGGGTCTGACTGACCCGAGGTCGGTGGGGCTGTCTGACCCTGGGACGGTGGGTCTGACTGATCCGGGGTCGGTGGGGCTGTCTGACCCCGGGTCGGTGTGTCTGTCTGACCCGGGGTCGGTGGGTCTGTCTGACCCGGGGTCGGTGTGTCTGACTGACCCGGAGTCGGTGTGTCTGACTGACCCGGGGTCGGTGGGTCTGTCTGACCCGGGGTTGGTGTGGCTGTCTGACCCGGGATATGTGGGTCTGACTGACCCGGGGACGGTGGGTCTGTCTGACCCGGGGTCGGTGGGTCTGACTGACCCGGGGTCGGTGGGGCTGACTGACCCGGGGTCGGTGGGTCTGACTGACCCGGGGTCGGTGGGTCTGACTGACCCGGGGTCGGTGTGGCTGACTGACCGGGGTCGGTGGGTCTGACTGACCCGGGGATGGTGGGTCTGACTGACCCGGGGTCGGTGTGTCTGTCTGACCCGGGGTCGGTGGGTCTGACTGACCCGGGGTCGTTGCGTCTGACTGACCCGTGGTCGGTGTGTCTGTCTGACCCGGGGTCGGTGTGTCTGACTGACCCGGGGTCGGTGGGTCTGACTGACCCGGTGACGGTGGGTCTGACTGACCCGGGGTCGGTGTGTCTGACTGACCCGGGGTCGATGTGTCTGACTGACCCGGGGTCGGTGGGTCTGTCTGACCCGGGGTCGGTGGGTCTGTCTGACCCGGGGTCGTTGGGTCTGACTGACCCGGGGTCGGTGTGTCTGTCTGACCCGGGGTCGGTGGGTCTGACTGACCCGGGGTCGTTGGGTCTGTCTGACCCGGGTCGGTGTGGCTGACTGACCGGGGTCGGTGGGTCTGACTGACCCGGGGACGGTGGGTCTGACTGACCCAGGGTCGGTGTGTCTGACCTGGGGTCGGTGGGTCTGACTGACCCGGTGACGGTGGGTCTGACTGACCCAGGGTCGGTGGGTCTGACTGACCCGGGGTCGGTGTGTCTGACTGACCCGGGGACGGTGTGTCTGACTGACCCGGGGTCGGTGGGTCTGACTGACCCGGGGTCGTTGCGTCTGACTGACCCGTGGTCGGTGTGTCTGTCTGACCCGGGGTCGGTGTGTCTGACTGACCCGGGGTCGGTGGGTCTGACTGACCCGGTGACGGTGGGTCTGACTGACCCGGGGTCGGTGTGTCTGACTGACCCGGGGTCGATGTGTCTGACTGACCCGGGGTCGGTGGGTCTGTCTGACCCGGGGTCGGTGGGTCTGTCTGACCCGGGGTCAGTGGGTCTGTCTGACCCAGAGTCGGTGGGTCTGACTGACCCGGGGTCGGTGGGTCTGTCTGACCCGGGGTCAGTGCTCTGTTGTTTCCTGTACTGGACCAGAACCCTCCCCTGCCTTTACCTGGAACGATTCTTCGCTGGTTCGGTTGAGGTAATTCAGAGAGGATGCTCGTTTCATGCTGAAAGAAAGAGAATGTGAAGTCACTGTCTTTCTCAGGGAGAGAAGGCCCACAGTGGGACCAACAACATACGCTCGTGCAATCTGCATTTCAGGAACGTAGTCGGAATAGAGCAAACGGGAGCTTAAGAGTACCAATCTCGGATTCCTCCCAGAGTCGATCACTAGTGAATACTCACAGAGGGGGATGAGGTGGATGACTGTGCAGTTGGGATGGTGGTGCAGGAGGGAGGGCTTTAGATTCCTGGCTCACTGGGCCTGTCTCTGGGGGTGGGGTGTGAGTGTGCATGAGTGTGGGGCTGTGTGTGTGGGTCTGTGTGTGTGTGGGTCTGTGTGTGTGTGGGGCTGTGTGTGTGGGTCTGTGTGTGTGTGGGTCTGTGTGTGTGTGGGGTGTGTGTGTGTGTGTAAAAGGGTCTGTGTTTGGGGCTGTGTGTGGGTGTGGTAGGGGGCAGCGGGGTATGTGTGTGGTATGTGTACGGGTGTGGTGGGGGGCAGCAGGGTGTGTGTGTGTGTGTGTGTGGGGGGGGGGTGGGAACATGCGTGGGAGGGAAGCGTGTGTGGGGGTTGTGGTTGGGAGTGTTTGTGCCGGGTGTGGGGGAGGGATGGTGGTGGGAGGGATCGTCTACATGGGGATGTGAATTTTAATGAGCAGTTTGATATGTTTATCATTATTTACCTGTGGCTAGAATTTATTTCTTGTAATAAATAGAAATTCTTGTTTAATCCAGAAATCTGGTCTGTGCATTGCATCTCCATGACAATCTGGTCAGCTGGGAAATTCTGGGTACTTTATACAGTCTTTCACTCTTGTGATGACTGTGGGACTTGATTCCCAGCCCATTTCCCCGGTGTGGGGGGACATGGTCACACTGTTGATGTGGTGGTGTGCAGGGATCTCCTGTAGGTCACTATGATAAAAGGGGCAATGATAATATGGATCTGGAATTGGCCAAGTGTCAGGGAACAGAGAGTGATTGGCAGTGCGGGTTTTTCGGGTTTTTGGTGGAGTTACCTGTGGGTCTGTGTTAGCTCTCCTACTCCTCTTGACACACATTAACCACGGAGAGTCTGGTTTACAGAACACCATTTCAACATTCGAGGGCAGAGAATTATTGAGTTTTTAAGCAAACCGTTCTGCTGATCATGGTCTGATGTCAAACTTCCATCTTGTCTAATCCCATTTCCCAGCACTTGGCCCATACTTTCACACACACTGGCATTTCAACTGTCCGTCTAAATACCTCTTAAATGGTTTGGAGTTCCTGCCTTTATCACCCTTACAAGCAGTGACTAACACCCCCCCACCACTCTCTGGGTGAAAAAACAGTTTCCTCAAATCCCGTCTATCCCTCGTGCCCCTTACTTTAAAACTGTACCTGTGAGATATTGATCTCTCTGTTAAGGGGAGGTTTCCTCCTGAATACCCTGTCTATACTCGTCAGAATGTTGGATACCTCAATCAGATCCCCACCGCCCCCTCCAGCTTTCTATTGTTCTATGGAAAACAACCCGAGCCTACACTTGGATGACACTACACTTGGAAGCTGTCAGCAGGATCATGACAAACTCTGAAAGGCTGGAGGGTTAGGGGATGGACGGGAGATGAGGTTCAAGTGTGACGAAGTGTGGGGGGGGGGGGGTTGCAGGAGCAGCGAGTGTGGTGTGTGTATAGATCAGTAAAGGACAGGTGGAGAGAGCCCGCAGTGTCCTTGGTCCTTATGGATAGGGTCAGAGAGTACAAGAGCAAGAGGGTGATGTTGAACACGAGACAAAAACAACCCAAATGAACTGTGGATGCTGGGAACTGAAACAAACAAAAAGAAACTGCTGGAAGAGCTCAGCAGCATCATTAATCTTTCAGCTCCAGTCACCCTTCCTCAGAACTTCAGATGTTGAACTTGTCTGTGAGCCCTCAGCTGCGATACTGTGCCCAGTTGTAGACATCACTTTATTGGAAAGATGTGAATGTACTGGGGAGAGAGAGAGAGAGAGAGAGAGAGTGTGCAGAAAAAGCTTTACAAGAATGGGTTCGGGGATGAGGAACTTCAGTGGTGAAAAGAGATTGACAAATTCGGGAGCATTTATATTAGAGAAGAGAAAGCTGATAGGAAGTTTCACAGACGTTTACAACACTGTCCACCTCTGTCTTAAATACAGACTAGGCAATATTCAGGTGAATCTACTGTGCAAATGCAATCACATCCCTCCTATAGTGGAGACCAGAACTGCATGCAGTCCTTCCATAGTGGACTAACATTCACTACAGCTTCATTATAACCTCCCTGATCTTGCATTCCACTGCCTTCAAGCATCTATGGACATATACACCAAGGTTCCTTTGATCTTCTGTACTTCCTATAGTCCTACCATTCATTGTGTATTTCCTTGATTCGTTAGTCCTCCCAAAAGGCAACACCTCGCACTTTTCCGGATTAAATTCTATTCGTCAGATGTTTAGGCCACCTGACTAGCCTGTCAGTTTCAGACTTTCTTCCTTCCTGACCTGCACATCTTTGGACTGTGGGAGGAAACCGGAGCACCTGGAGGAAACCCACGCAGACACGGGGAGAATGTGTAAACTCCACACCGACAGTCGCTCGAGTTGGGAATTGAACCCAGGTTCCTGGCGTTGTGAGGTAGCAGTGCTAACCACTGAGCCACTGTGTTGCCCCCACTATAATGTATGTAATGATATAATATAGGTGGCCATTCCACCCCTCCAGTCTGCACTAACTGTCCAAATGAGCATCTTGTCTGAGTGCCAGTTTCTGTCTTCTTGTTGGGACTTTGCAGTTCCTTGATTTTCTACTAATCCTCTCCTTTGTTGAGGACATGAATTTAAGTTGTTTCTGACACATTCTCGGACAGTGCAGACCGTTCCCATTGAGCAGGCCTTCACCTCTAACCACTTTCACTTCCTTAAGTAATCGCTTTAAATCTGTGTCCTCTTGATCTTGATTACCTCACGAGTGAGCATATTCTTTCCCGATTTCATCTGTCTAGCCCCCTCACCCTCACAGGGTAACCCTGCCCCTCACAGAGTAACACTGGCCCTCACAGAGTAACCCAGACCCTCACAGAGTAACACTCGCCCTCACAGGGTAACCCTCAGCCTCACAGGGTAACCCTCGCCCTCACAGGGTAACCCTGATCCTCACAAAGTAACACTCGCCCTCACAGGGTAACACTCACCCTCACAGGGTAACCCTGATCCTCACAGAGTAACACTCGCCCTCACAGGGTAACACTCACCCTCACAGGGTAACACTCACCCTCACGGAGTAACCCTGACCCTCACAGGGTAACACTCACCCTCACAAGGTAACACTCACCCTCATGGAGTAACCCTGACCCTCACAGGGTAACCCTCTACCTCACAGGGTATCCCTCGCCCTCACAGGGTAACACTCGCGCTCATTGGGTAACACTCGCCCTCATAGGGAAACCCTGACACTCACAGGGTAACCCTTACCCTCACAGGGTAACCCTGACCCTCAAAGGGTAACACTGACCCTCACAGGGTAACCTTCACCCTCACAGGGAAACACTGACCCTCACCCTCACAGGGTAACCCTCACCCCCACAGAGTAACACTGACCCGCACAGGGTAACAGTGACCCTGACAGAGTAACCCTGACCCTCACGGAGTAACCCACACCCTCGCAGGGTAACACACGCCCTCACGGGGTAACATTCGCCCACACGGGGCAACACTGACACTCACAGGATAACCCTCACCCTCACAGGGTAACACTCACCCTCACAGGGTAAACCCTGACCCTCACAGGGTAACACACGCCCTCACGGGGCAACAGTGACGCTCATAAGGTAACCCTCACCCTCAAAGGGTAACACTCACCCTCACAGGATAACACTCACCCTTACAGGTTAACCCTGATGCTCACAGGGTAACACTGACCCTCACAGAGTAACACTCGCCCTCACAGGGTAACACTAGCCCTCACAGGGTAACACTAGCCCTCACAGAGTAATACTCACTCTCACAGGGTAACCCTCACAGAGTAACACTCACCCTCACAGGGTAACACTGAACCTCACAGAGTAACACTCGCTCTCATAGGGTAACCCTGACCCTCACAGGATAACCTTGACCCTCACAGGGTAACACTCGCCCTCACAGAGTAACACTAACAGAGTAACACTCACCTTCACAGGGTAATCCTGACCCTCACAGGGTAACATTGACCCTCATAGGGTAACACTAACCCTCACACGCTAACCCTCACCCTCACAGGGTAACACTGGCCCTTACACGCTAACCCTCACAGGGTAACACTGGCCCTCATAGAGTAACCCACACTCTCACAGGGTAACATTCGCCCTCACAGGGAAACCCTGGCTCTCACAGGGTAAAACCCACACTCACAGGGTAGCCCTCACCCTCACAGGGTAACACTGATCCTCACAGAGTAACACTCGCTCTCACATGGTAACCCTGACCCTCACAGGGTAACACTCGCCCTCACAGAGTAACACTAACAGAGTAACACTCACCCTCACAGGGTAATCCTGACCCTCACAAGGTAACATTGACCCTCACAGGGTAACACTGACCCTCACACGCTAACCCTCACCCTCACAGGATAACACTGGCCCTCACATGCTAACCCTCACCCTCACAGGGTAGCTCTGGCCCTCACAGAGTAATCCACACCCTCCCAGGGTAACACTTGCTCTCACAGGGTAACCCTGACCCTCACAGAGTAACACTCACCCTCACAGGGTAACCCACACCCTCCCAGGGTAACACTTGCCCTCACAGGGTAACCCTGACCCTCACAGAGTAACACTCACCCTCACAGGGTAACCCTCACCCTCATAGGGTAACATTCGCCCTCACAGGGTAACCCTGACCCTCACAGGGTAAAACCCATCCTCACAGGGTAGCCCTTGCCCTCACAGGATAACACTAACCCTCACAGGGTAACGCTCACCCTCACAGGGTAACACTCGTCCTCACAGAGTAACCCTGACCCTCACAGGGTAACTCACACTCACAAATGGTAACACTCACCCTCACAGGGTAACCCTGACGCTCACAGGGTAACACACGCCCTCAGAGGGTAACCCTGACCCTCACAGAGTAACTCACACCCACACATGGTAACGCTCACTCGTCCTCACAGGGTAACCCTGACACTCACAGGGTAACGCTCACCCTCACAGGGTAACACTCGTCCTCACAGGGTAACCCTGACACTCACAGGGTAACACTCACCCTCACAGAGTAACACTCGCCCTCAGAGTAACACTCGCCCTCAGAGTAACACTCACCCTCAGAGTAACCCTGACCCTCACAGAGTAACCCTCACCTCACAGGGTAACCATGACACTCACAGGATAACACTCACCCTCACAGAGTAACACTCGCCCTCAGAGTAACACTTGCCCCCACAGAGTAACCCTGACCCTCACAGGGTAACCCTCACCCTCACAGAGTAACACTCGCCTCACAGAGTAACACTCACCCTCAGAGTAACACTCACCCTTAGAGTAACACTCACCCTCACAGAGTAACACTCACCCTCACAGGGTAACCCTGACCCTCACAGAGTAACACTCGCCCTCAGAGTAACACTCACCCTCAGAGTAACACTCACCCTCACAGAGTAACCCTGACCCTCACAGGGTAACCCTGACCCTCACAGAGTAACCCTCACCCTCACAGGGTAACCCTCACCCTCACAGAGTAACATTCGCCCTCAGAGTAACACTAACCCTGACCCTCGCAGGGTAACACTCGCCCTCACAGTGTAACCCTGACCCTCACAGTAACCCTGACCCTCATAGAGTAACACTCACCCTCACAGAGTAACACTCACCCTC
The DNA here is from genome assembly GCF_037043375.1 of Chiloscyllium plagiosum. Classification (NCBI taxonomy): domain Eukaryota; kingdom Metazoa; phylum Chordata; class Chondrichthyes; order Orectolobiformes; family Hemiscylliidae; genus Chiloscyllium; species Chiloscyllium plagiosum. Next base: position 161,635,807 of record NW_028270141.1, on the reverse strand, counting down.
ACAGAGTAACCCTGACCCTCACAGGGTAACCCTGACCCTCACAGAGTAACCTTCACCCTCACAGGGTAACCCTCACCCTCACAGAGTAACATTCGCCCTCAGAGTAACACTCACCCTCACAGAGTAACCCTGACCCTCGCAGGGTAACACTCACCCTCACAGTGTAACCCTGACCCTCACAGTAACCCTGACCCTCATAGAGTAACACTCACCCTCACAGAGTAACACTCACCCTCACTGGGTAACCCTGACCCTCACAGGGTAACACTCACCCTCACAGGATAACCCTGATCCTCATAGAGTAACACTCACCCTCTCAGACTAACCCTGACCCTCATAGAGTAACACTCACCCTCACATGGTAACACTCACCCTCACAGGGTAATCCTCACCCTCACAGCGTAACCCTAACCCTCACAGGGTAACACTCACCCTCACAGGATAACCCTGACCCTCATAGAGTAACACTCACCCTCTCAGACTAACCCTGACCCTCATAGAGTAACACTCACCCTCACATGGTAACACTCACCCTCACAGGGTAATCCTCACCCTCACAGAGTAACCCTGACCCTCAGAGTAACACTGACCCTCACAGAAAAACCTGACCCTCACAGTGTAACACTCACCATCACAGAGTAACGCTGACCCTCACAGGGTAACCCTGACCCTCACAGAGTAACACTCACCCTCACATGGTAACCCTGACCCTCACAGAGTAACACTCACCCTCACATGGTAACCCTGACCCTCACAGGGTAACACTCACCCTCACAGGGTAACATTGACCCTTACAGGGTAACCCTGACCCTCACAGAGTAACACTCGCCCTCACAGGGTAACCCTCAGCCTCACAGGGTAACCCTCGCCCTCACAGGGTAACCCTGATCCTCACAGGGTAATACTCACCCTCACAGGGTAACACTCACCCTCACAGAGTAACCCTGACCCTCACAGGGTAACCCTCTGCCTCACAGGGTAACCCTCTACCTCACAGGGTATCCCTCGCCCTCACAGGGTAACACTCGCGCTCACTGGGTAACACTCGCCCTCATAGGGAAACCCTGACACTCACAGGGTAACCCTTACCCTCACAGGGTAACCCTGACCCTCAAAGGGTAACACTGACCCTCACAGGGTAACCTTCACCCTCACAGGGAAACACTGACCCTCACCCTCACAGGATAATCCTGACCCTCATAGAGTAACACTCACCCTCTCAGACTAACCCTGACCCTCATAGAGTAACACTCACCCTCACATGGTAACACTCACCCTCACAGGGTAATCCTCGCCCTCACAGAGTAACCCTGACCCTCAGAGTAACACTGACCCTCACAGAAAAACCTGACCCTCACAGTGTAACACTCACCATCACAGAGTAATGCTGACCCTCACAGGGTAACCCTGACCCTCACAGAGTAACACTCACCCTCACATGGTAACCCTGACCCTCACAGGGTAACACTCACCCTCACAGGGTAACATTGACCCTTACAGGGTAACCCTGACCCTCACAGGGTAACACTCACCCTCACAGGGTAACCCTGACCCTCACAGGGTAACACTCACCCTCACAGGGTAACCCTCGCCCTCACAGAGTAACACTCACCCTCACATGGTAACACTCACCCTCACAGGATATCCCTCACCCTCACAGGGTAACACTCGCCCTCACAGGGTAACCCCCACCTACACAGGGTACCATTCACCCTCACAGCTTAACCCTTACCCTCACAGAGTAACACTCAACTTCACAGGGTAACCCTCACCCTCACCCTCACAGAGTAACCCTCACCCTCACAGAGTAACACTCACCTACACAGGTTAACTCACCCTCACAGGGTAACACTCACCCTAGCAGAGTACCCCTCACCCTCACAGAGAAACACTCACCTTCACAGGTTAACACTCACCCTCACAGGGTAACACTCTCCCTCAGAGTAATCCTGACCCTCACAGAATAACACTCACCCTCACAGGGTAACACTCTCCCTCAGAGTAACCCTCACCCTCACAGGGTAACCCTCGTGCTCACAGAGTAACACTCACCCTCACAGGGTAACAGTATGATAATACATCCCCTGCCCCAGTGCCTGACCTTCCCTACTGATGGGGTGGGGGGGCTCTGTGTAACTGCATCAGGAGATGCTGCCATGCCAGCCTAATGGTGCCCCACTCCCACCACCGCGCCCCGAGGGCATACCTGGGATTTTTCGGCTCAGGCTGACCATTTCCCTGGAGCTTCTTGACCAGCATCTCGCTGCTACGTTTTAGAACGTCTCGGATTTTCCCCAGTGAGCCACTCCGTCTCAGTGTGCCACTCCCATCCTGCGGGGTGGAAACACAGACAGTTAAACCGAGACTTTACCAGTCCGTTAGAGCTGACCTCAGCTCTCCATCTAACCCCAATCCCTCTGTCAGGCTCTCTCTCTGACCCCAGTCCCTCTGTCAGTCTCTCTCTGACCCCAGTCCCTCTGTCAGTCTCTCTCTCTGACCCCATCCTACTGTCAGTCTCTCTCTCTCTCTGACCCCAGTCCCTCTGTCAGTCTCTCTCTCTCCGACCCCAGTTCCTCTGTCAGTCTCTCTCTCTCTGACCCCAGTCGCTGTCATTCTCTCTCTCTCTCTCTGATCCCAGTCCATCTGTCAGTCTCTCTCTCTCCGACCCCAGCCCCTCTGTCAGTCTCTGTCTCTCTCTGACCCCAGTTGCTGTCAGTCTTCCTCTCTCTCTCTCTCTGACCACAGTCCCACTGTCAGTCTCTCTCTCTCCGACCCCAGTCCCTCTGTCAGTATATCTCTCTCTCTGACCCCATCCTACTGTCAGTCTCTCTCTCTCTCTCTCTCTCTCTCGGTGACCCCAGTCCATCTGTCAGTCTGTCTCTCTCTGACCCCAGTCCCTCTGTCAGTCTCTCCCTCTCGCTCTCTTTGATCCCAGTCCCTCTGTCAGTCTCGCTGTCAGTCTCTCTCTCTCTCTGACCCCTGTCCCTCTGTCAGTCTCTCTCATCCCAGTCCCTCTGTCAGTCTCTGTCTCTCTCTCTGACCCCAGTCCGTCTGTCAGTTTCTCTCTCTCTGACCCCAGTTCCTCTGTCAGTCTCTCTCACTGACCCCAGTCCCTCTGTCAGTCTTTTTCTCTCTGACCCCAGTCCCTGTGTCAGTCTCTCTCCCTCTCTCTCTGACCCCAGTCCCTCTGTCAGTCTGTCTGTCTCTGACCCCAGTCCCTCTGTCAGTCTCTCTCGCTCTCTTTGAACCCAGTCCCTCTGTCCGTCTCTCTCTCTGACCCCAGTCCCTCTGTCAGTGTCTCTCTCTCTCTCTGACCCCAGTCCCTCTGTCAGTCTCTCTCTCACTGATCCCAGTCCCTCTGTCAGTCTCTCTCTCTCTCTGACCCCAGTCCCTCTGTCAGTCTCTCTCCCTCTCTCTCTGACCCCAGTCCCTCAGTCAGTCTCTCTCTCTGTTTTAGTAGGGTCAGAGGTGGGGGTAAAAGAGGGGGAGGTGTGGCATTGCTTGTCAAAGATAGTATTACAGTGGTGGAAAGGACGATGGATGAGGACTTGCCATCTGAGGTAGTTTGGGCTGAGGTTCGGAATAGGAAAGGTGAGGTCACCCTGTTAGGAGTCTTTTACAGGCCTCCCAATAGTCCTAGAAACGTAGAAGAAAGGATAGGGAAGGTGATTCAGGAGATGAGTGACAGTAATAGGGTGGTGGTTATGGGGGACTTTAACTTTCCTGATATTGATTGGGAAAGCTATAGCTCAAGTTCGTTAGATGGGTCAGTGTTTGTTCAATGTGTGCAGGAGAGTTTCCTGACACAATATGTAGACAGGCCAACAAGAGGTGAGGCCATACTGGATTTGGTTCTGGGTAACGAACCAGGCCAGGTGTTAGAATTAGAGGTAGGTGAGCACTTTGGGGATAGTGACCATAATTCGGTGATTTTTACTCTCGTGATGGAGAGGGATAAGTGTGTACTACAGGGCAAGAGTTATAGCTGGGGTCAGGGAAATTATGATGCGGTGAGGCATGACTTAGGATGTGTGGCTTGGAAAAGTAGACTCCAAGGCAAGAGTGTAAATGATATGTGGAGCTTGTTCAAGGAGCAACTATTGAGTGTCCTTGATAATTATGTACCTGTCAGGCAGGGAGGAAAGGGTCGTGCGAGGGAGCCGTGGTTTAATAAGGAATTGGAATCCCTTGTTAAATGGAAGAGGGCGGCCTATCTCAAGATGAGACGTGAAGGTTCAATTGGGGCGATTGAGAGTTATAGGGTAGCCAGGAAGGACCTGAAGAGAGAGCTAAGAGCAGCAAGGAGGGGACATGAAAGGTCCTTAGTCGGTAGGATTAGGGAAAACCCTAAGGCTTTCTATAGGTATGTTAGGAATAAAAGAATGACTAGGGTAGGAATAGGTCCAGTCAAGGATAGTAGTGGGAAGTTGCGTGTGGAGGCGGAAGAGATTGGGGAGACACTGAATGAATACTTTTCTTCAGTATTTACTCAGGAACAGGGCATTGTCGTCGATGTGAATACTGAGTCACAAATAAGTAGAATGGATGGCTTTGAGGTATGTAGAGAAGAGGTGTTGGATATCCTGGAAAAGGTGAAAATAGATAAGTCCCCTGGGCCTGATGGCATTTATCCTAGGATTCTCTGGGAAGCAAGGGAGGAGATTGCAGAGCCATTGGCCTTGATTTTTATGTCCTCTTTGTCTACAGGAGTAGTGCCAGAAGACTGGAGGATAGCAAATGTGGTTCCCTTGTTCAAAAAGGGGAGTAGGGATAACCCTAGTAACTATAGGCCGGTGAGTCTCACTTCTGTTGTGGGCAAAGTCTTAGAGAGAATTGTAAGGGATAGGATTTATGCACATCTGGATAGGAATAATGTGATCAAGGATAGTCAGCATGGTTTTGTGAAGGGCAGGTCGTGCCTCACAAACCTTATTGAATTCTTTGAAAAGGTGACGAAGGAGGTTGATGAGGGGAAAGCGGTAGATGTGGTATATATGGATTTTAGTAAGGCGTTTGATAAGGTTCCCCATGGTAGGCTACTGCAGAAAATACGGAGATATGGCATTGAGGGTGAGTTGGAGGTTTGGATTAGGAATTGGCTGGATGGAAGAAGACAGAGGGTAGTAGTTGATGGCAAAGTTTCTTCATGGAGTGCCGTCACTAGCGGTGTTCCGCAAGGATCTGTTTTGGGACCATTGCTGTTTGTCATTTTTATAAATGACCTGGAAGAGGGGTTAGAAGGTTGGGTGAGCAAGTTTGCGGATGATACGAAAGTCGGAGGAGTTGTTGACAGTGAGGAAGGATGTGGCAGGTTACAGCAGGATATAGAGAAGCTGCAGAGCTGGGCAGAAAGGTGGCAAATGGAATTCAATGTAGCTAAATGTGAGGTGATTTACTTTGGGAAGAATAACAAAAAGATGGGGTACTGGGCTAATGGTCGGATACTTGGTAGTGTGGATGAGCAGAGGGATCTTGGTGTCCATGTTCTCAGATCTCTGAAAGTTGCCACCCAGGTAAATAGTGCGGTGAGGAAGGCATATGGCGTACTGGCTTTTATTGGTAGAGGAATTGAGTTCCGGAGTCCTGAGGTCATGATGCAGTTGTATAAAACTCTGGTGCGGCCGCATCTGGAATATTGTGTGCAGTTTTGGTCGCCATACTATAGGAAGGATGTGGAGGCACTGGAACGGGTGCAGAGGAGGTTTACCAGGATGTTGCCTGGTATGGAAGGAAGATCGTATGAGGATAGACTGAGACACTTGGGGCTGTTTTCATTAGAGAAAAGAAGGTTTAGGGGTGACTTGATTGAGGTGTACAAGATGATTAGGGGGTTAGATAGGGTTGACAGTGTGAACCTTTTCCCGCGTATGGAGTCGGGTATTAAAAGGGGGCATAGCTTTAAATTAAGGGGGGGTAGATATAGGACTGAAGTTAGGGGTAGGTTCTTCACTCAGCGAGTCATAAGTTCATGGAATGCCCTGCCAGCAGCAGTGGTGGACTCTCCCTCTTTATGGGCATTTAAGCGGGCATTGGATAGGTATATGGAGGATAGTGGGTTAGTATAGGTTAGGTGGGCTTGGATCGGCGCAACATCGAGGGCCAAAGGGCCTGTACTGCGCTGTATTCTTCTATGTTCTATGTTCTATGTTCTATGACCCCAGTCCCTCTGTCAGTCTCTCTCGCTCTCTTTGACCCCAGTCCCTCTGTCCGTCTCTCTCCCTCTCTCTCTGACCCCAGTCCCTCTGTCAGTCTGTCTGTCTCTGACCCCAGTCCCTCTGTCAGTCTCTCTCGCTCTCTTTGACCCCAGTCCCTCTGTCCGTCTCTCTCTCTGACCCCTGTCCCTCTGTCAGTCTCTCTCTCTCTCTCTGACCCCAGTCCCTCTGCCAGTCTCTCTCTGACCCCAGCCCCTCTGTCAGTCTCTCTCTCTCTCTCTGACCCCAGTCCGTCTCAGTCTCTCTCTCTGACCCCAGTACCTCTGTCAGTCTCTCTCGCTGACCTCAGTCTCTTTATCAGTCTCATCTCTCTTTGACCCCAGTCCCTCTGTCAGCCTCATCTCTCTGACCCCAGTCCCTCTGTCAGTCTTTCTCTCTCTGACCCCAGTCTGTCTCAGTCTCTCTCTCTCTCTGACCCGTCCCTCTCAGTCTCTCTCTCTGACCCCAGTACCTCTGTCAGTCTCTCTCTCTGACCCCAGTCCCTCTATCAGTCTCATCTCTCTCTGACCCCAGTCCCTCTGTAAGTCTCTCTCTCTCGCAGCCCCCAGTCCCTCTGTCAGTTTCTCTCTTTCTCTGATCACAGACCCTCTGTCTCTCTCTGACCCCAGTCCCTCTGACAGTCTCTCTCCCTCTCTCTCTGACCCCAGTCCCTCTGACAGTCTCTTTCCCTCTCTCTCTGACCCCAGTCCCTCTGTCAACCTCTCTCTTTCTGACCCCAGTCCCTCTGTCAGTCTCATCTCACTCTGACCCTAATCCCTCTGTCAGTCTGTCTCTCTCTGACCCCAGTCCCTCTGTCAATCTCTTTCTGACCCCAGTCCCTCTGTCAGTCTCTCTCTCTCTGACCCCAGTCCCTCTGTCAGTGTCTCTCTCTCTGACCCCAGTCCCTCTGTCAGTCTCATCTATGTCTGACCCCAGTCCCTCTGTCAGTCTCTCTCTCTCTCTGACCCCAGTCCCTCTGTCAGTCTCTCTCTCTCTGACCCCAGTCCCTCTGACAGTCTCTGTCTCTCTCTCTGACCCCAGTCCCTCTGACAGTCTCTCACTCTCTCTCTGACCCCAGTCCCTCTGTCAGTCTCTCTCTCTCTCTCTGACCCCAGTCTCTCTGACAGTCTATCTCTCTCTCTCTCTCTGACCCCAGTCCCTCTGACAGTCTGTCTCTCTCTGACCCCAGTCCCTCGGTCAGTGTCTCTCTCTGACCCCAGTCCCTCTGACAGACTGTCTCCCTCTCTCTCTCTCTGACCCCAGTCCCTCTGACAGTCTCTCTCTCTGACGCCAGTCCCTCTGTCAGTCTCTCTCTCGCTCTCTCTGACCTCAATCCCTCTGTCAGTCTCTCTCTCTCTCTCTGACCCCAGTCCCTCTGTCAGTCTCATCTCTCTCTGACCCCAGTCCCTCTGACAGTCTCTCTCTCTCTGACCCCAGTCCCTCTGACAGTCTGTCTCACTCTCTCTCTCTCTCTCTGACCCCAGTCCCTCTGACAGTCTGTCTCACTCTCTCTCTCTGACCCCAGTCCCTCTGACAGTCTGTCTGTCTCTCTCCCTCTGACCCCAGTCCCTCTGTCAGGCTCTCTCTCTCTGACCCCTGTCCCTCTGTCAGTCTCTCTCTCTCTGATCCCAGTCCCTTGGTCAATCTCTCTCTTTCTGACCCCAGTTCTCTGTCAGTGTCTCTCTCTCTGAAGCCAGTCCCTCAGTCAGTCTCTCTCTCTCTGACCCCAGACGCACTGCCAGTTTCTCTCTCTCTCTCTGACCCCAGAACCTCTGTCAGTCTCTCTCTGACCCCAGTCCCTCTGTCAGTCTCTCTCTCTCTGACCCCAGTCCCTCTGTCAGTCTCTCTCTCTCTGACCCCAGTCCCTCGCCAGTCTCTCTCTCTCTGACCCCAGTCCCTCTGTCAGTCTCTCTCTCTCTCTCTCTGACCCCAGTCCCTCTCAGTCTCTGTCTCTCTCTCTGACCCCAGTCTCTCTATCAGTCTCTCTCTCTCTGACCCCAGTCCCTCTGTCAGTCTCTCTCTCTCTGACCCCAGTCCCTCTGCCAGTCTCTCTCTCTCTGACCCCAGTCCCTCTGTCTGTCTCTCTCTCTCTCTCTGACCCCAGTTCCTCCCAGTCTCTCTCTCTCTCTGACCCCTGTCCCTCTATCAGTCTCTCTCTCTCTGACCCCAGTCCCTCTCAGTCTCTCTCTTTCTGACCCCAGACCCTCTCAGTCTCTCTCTCTCTCTGACCCCAGTCCCTCTATCAGTCTCATCTCTCTCTGACCCCAGTCCCTCTATCACTCTCATCTCTGACCCCAGTCCCTCTATCAGTCTCATCTCTCGCTGCCCCAGTCCCTCTGTCAGTTTCTCTCTTTCTCTGACCCCAGTCCCTCTGTCTGTCTCTCTCTCTCTCTGACCCCAGTTCCTCCCAGTCTCTCTCTCTCTCTGACCCCTGTCCCTCTATCAGTCTCTCTCTCTCTGACCCCAGTCCCTCTCAGTCTCTCTCTTTCTGACCCCAGACCCTCTCAGTCTCTCTCTCTCTGACCCCAGTCCCTCTATCAGTCTCATCTCTCTCTGACCCCAGTCCCTCTATCACTCTCATCTCTCTCTGACCCCAGTCCCTCTATCAGTCTCATCTCTCGCTGCCCCAGTCCCTCTGTCAGTTTCTCTCTTTCTCTGACCCCAGTCCCTCTGTCAGTCTCTGCCTCGCAGCGCCAGAGACCTGGGTTCAATTCCCGCCTCAGGCGACTGACTGTGTGGAGTTTGCACATTCTCCCCGTGTCTGCGTGGGTTTCCTCCGGGTGCTCCGGTTTCCTCACACAGTCCAAAGATGTGCAGCTCAGGTGAATTGGCCATGCTAAATTGCCCGTAGTGTTAGGTAAAGGGGTAAATGTAGGGGTATGGGTGGGTTGCGCTTCGGCGGGTCGGTGTGGACTTGTTCGGCCGAAGGGCCTGTTTCCACACTGTAATGTAATCAAACTCTCTCCCTCTCTCTCTGACCCCAGTCCCTCTGTCAATCTCTCTCTTTCTGACCCCAGTCCCTCTGTCAGTCTCATCTCACTCTGACCCCAGTCCCTCTGTCAGTCTCTCTCTCTCTGACCCCAGTCCCTCAGTCAGTCTCTCTCTCTCTGACCCCAGTCCCTCAGTCAGTCTCATCTCACTCTGACCCCAGTCCCTCTGTCAGTCTCTCTCTCTCTGACCCCAGTCCCTCTGTCAGTCACATCTCTCTCTGACCCCAGTTCCTGTGTCAGGCTCTCTCTTTCTGACCCCAGTCCCTCTGTCAGTGTCTCTCTCTCTCTCTCTCTGAACCCACTCCCTCTGTCAGTCTCTCTTTCGCGCTCTCTGACCCCAGTCCCTCTGTCAGTGTCTCTCTCACTCTCTCTGACCCCACTCCCTCTGTCATAGAACATAGAAGAATACAACGCAGTACAGGCCCTTCGGCCCTCGATGTTGCGCCGATCCAAGCCCACCTAACCTACACTAGCCCACTATCCTCCATATGCCTATCCAATGCCCGCTTAAATGCCCATAAAGAGGGAGAGTCCACCACTGCTACTGGCAGGGCATTCCATGAACTCACGACTCGCTGAGTAAAGAACCTACCCCTAACATCTGTCCTATACCTACCCCCCCTTAATTTAAAGCGATGCCCCCTCGTAATAGCTGACTCCATACGTCGAAAAAGATTCTCACTGTCGACCCTATCTAAACCCCTAATCATCTTGTACACCTCTATCAAGTCACTCCTAAACCTTTTCTCCAATGAAAACAACCCCAAGTGCCTCAGCCTTTCCTCATACGATCTTCCTACCATAACAGGCAACATCCTGGTAAACCTCCTCTGCACCCGTTCCAGGGCCTCCACATCCTTCCTATAGTATGGCGACCAAAACTGCACACAATACTCCAGATGCGGCCGCACCAGAGTCTTATACAACTGCAACATGACCTCAGGGCTCCGGAACTCAATTCCTCTGCCAATAAAAGCCAGTACGCCATATGCCTTCTTCACCGCACTATTTACCTGGGTGGCAACTTTCAAAGATCTGTGTACATGGACACCAAGATCCCTCTGCTCATCCACACTACCAAGTATCCGACCATTAGCCCAGTACCCCATCTTTTTGTTACTCTTACCAAAGTGAATCACCTCACACTTAGCTACATTGAACTCCATTTGCCACCTTTCTGCCCAGTTCTGCAGCTTATCTATATCCCGCTGTAACCTGCCACGTCCTTCCTCACTGTCTACAACTCCTCCGACTTTCGTATCATCAGTCAGTCTCTCTCTCTCTCTCTCTGACCCCAGTCCCTCTGACAGGCTCTCTCTCTCTGACCCCAGTCCCACTGTCAGGCTCTCTCTCTGACCCCAGTCCCTCTGTCAGTCGGTTTCTCTCTCTCTCTCTGACCCCAGTCCCTCTGACAGTCTGTCTCACTCTTTCTCTGACCCCAGTCCCTCTGTCAGTGTCTCTCTCTCTTTCTGACCCCAGTCCCTCTGTTAGTCTCTCTCTCTGACCCCAGTCCCTCTGACAGTCTGTCTCTCTCTCTCTCTCTGACTCCAGTCCCTCTGTCAGTCTCATCACTCGCTGAACCCAGTCCCTCTGTCCGTCTCTCTCTCTCTCTGACTCTGACCCCAGTCCCTCTGACAGTCTCTCTCTCTCTGACCCCAGTCCCTCTGTCGGTCTGTCTGTCTCTCTCTCTCTCTCTGACCCCAGTCCCTCTGACAGTCTGTCTCACTCTCTCTCTCTGTGACCCCAGTCCCTCTGACAGTCAGTCTGTCTCTCTCTCTCTCTCGCTGACCGCAGTCCCTCTGACAGTCTGTGTCTCTCTGACCCCAGTCCCTCTGTCAGTCTCATCTCTCTCTGACCCCAGTCCCTCTGTCCGTCTCTCTCTCTCTCTCTCTGACCCCAGTCCTTCTGATAGTCTCTCTCTCTCTGACCCCAGTCCCTCTGTCAGTCTCATCTCTGACCCCAGTCCCTCTGTCAGTCTCTCTCTCTGACCCCAGTCCCTCTATCAGTCTCATCTCTCTCTGACCCCAGTCCCTCTATCAGTCTCATCTCTCTCTGACCCCAGTCCCTCTATCAGTCTCATCTCTCGCTGCCCCCAGTCCCTCTGTCAGTCTCATCTCTCTCTCTGACCCCAGTCCCTCTGTCAGTCTCATCTCTCGCTGCCCCCAGTCCCTCTGTCAGTCTCATCTCTCTCTGCCCCCAGTCCCTCTGTCAGTTTCTCTCTTTCCCTGACCCTAGCCCCTCTGTCAGTCCCTGTCCCTCTCTTTCTGACCCCAGTCCCTCTGTCAATCTCTCTCTTTCTGACCCCAGTCCCTCTGTCAGTCTCATCTCACTCTGACCCCAGTCCCTCTGTCAGTTTCTCTCTCTCTCTGACCCCAGTCCCTCTGTCAGGCTCTCTCTTTCTGACCCCAGTCCCTCTGACAGTCTGTCTGTCTCTCTCTCTGACCCCAGTCCCTCTGACAGTCTGTCTATCTCTCTCTCTGACCCCAGTCCCTTTGACAGTCTGTCTATCTCTCTCTCTGATCCCAGTCCCTCTGACAGTCTGTCTCTCTATCTCTGACCCCAGTCCCTCTGACAGTCTGTCTCTCTCTCTCGCTCTGACCCCAGTCCCTCTGTCAGTCTCTCTCTCGCTCTCTCTGACCCAAGTCCCTCTGACAGTCTCTCTCTCTTTCTCTCTCTCTAACCCCGGTCCCTCTGACAATCTGTCTCTCTCTCTCTCTCTGACCCCAGTCCCTCTGCCAGTCTCTCTCTCTGACCCCTGTCCCTCTGCCAGTCTCTCTCTCTGACCCCGGTCCCTCTGACAATCTGTCTCTCTCTCTGACTCCAGTCCCTCTGTCAGTGCCTCTCTCTCTTTCTGACCCGTCCCTCTGTCAGTCTCTCTCTCTCTCTCTCTGACCCCAGTCCCTCTGCCAGTCTCTCTCTCTGACCCCTGTCCCTCTGCCAGTCTCTCTCTCTGACCCCAGTCACTCTGTCAGTCTCTCTCTCTGACCCCAGTCACTCTCAGTCTCTCTCTCTCTCTCTGACCCCAGTCCCTCTATCAATCTCATCTCTCTGACCCCAGTCCCTCTATCAGTCTCATCTCTCTCACACCCCAGCCCCTCTATCAGTCTCATCTCTCTCTGACCCCAGTCCCTCTGTCAATTTCTCTCTTTCTCTGACCCCAGTCCTTCTGACAGTCTCTCTCCCTCTCTCTCTGACCCCAGTCCCTCTGTCAATCTCACTCTTTCTGACCCCAGTCCCTCTGTCAGGCCCTCTCTTTCTGACCCCAGTCCCTCTGTCAGGCCCTCTCTTTCTGACCCCAGTCCCTCTGTCAGGCCCTCTCTTTCTGACCCCAGTCCCTCTGTCAGGCCCTCTCTTTCTGACCCCAGTCCCTCTGTCAGGCCCTCTCTTTCTGACCCCAGTCCCTCTGTCAGGCCCTCTCTTTCTGACCCCAGTCCCTCTGTCAGGCCCTCTCTTTCTGACCCCAGTCCCTCTGTCAGGCCCTCTCTTTCTGACCCCAGTCCCTCTGACAGTCTGTCTCTCTCTCTCTCTCTCTCTGACCCCAGTCCATCAGTCTCTCTCTCTCTGACCCCAGTCCCTGTCAGTCTCTCTCTCTCTCTCTCTGACCCCAATCCCTCTGACAGTGTGTCTCTCTCTCGGACCCCAGTTCCTCTGTCAGTCTCTGTCTCTCTCTGACCCCAGTCCCGGTCAGTCTGTCAGTGTCTCTCTCTCTCTCTCTGACCCCTGTCAGTCTGTCTCTCTCTCTCTCTCTTTCTGACCCCAGTCCCTGTCAGTCTGTGTGTCTCTCTCTCTCTCTCTTTCTGACCCCGGTCCCTGTCAGTCTGTGTCTGTCTCTCTCTCTCTCTCTCTGACCCCAGTCCCTGTCAGTCTCTCTCTCTCTGACCCCAGTCTCTGTCAGTCTCTCTCTCTCTGACCCCAGTCTCTGAGTCTCTCTCTCTCTGACCCCAGTCTCTGTCAGTCTCTCTCTCTCTGACCCCAGTCTCTGAGTCTCTCTCTCGCTAACCCCAGTCCCTCTGTCACTCTCTCTCTCTCTGACCCCAGTCCCTGTCGATCTCTCTCTCTCTGACCCCAGTCTCTGTCAGTCTCTCTCTCTCTGACCCCAGTCCCTCTCAGTCTCTCTCTCTGACCCCAGTCCCTCTGTCAGTGTCTCTCTCTCTGACCCCAGTCCCTCTGTCAGTGTCTCTCTCTCTGATCCCAGTCCCTCTGTCAGTGTCTCCCTCTCTGACCCCAGTCCCTCTGACAGTCTGTCTCACTCTCTCTCTCTGACCCCAGTCCCTCTGTCAGTCTGTCTCACTCTCTCTCTCTGACCCCAGTCCCTCTGTCAGGCTCTCTCTCTGACCCCAGTCCCTCTGTCAGTCTCTCTCTCTCTCGCTAACCCCAGTCCCTGTCGATCTCTCTCTCTTTGTCCCCAGTCCCTCTGTCAGTGTCTCTCTCTCTCTCTGACCCCAGTCCCTCTGTCAGTGTCTCTCTCTCTCTCTCTGACCCCAGTCCCTCTGTCAGTGTCTCTCTCTCTCTCTCTGACCCCAGTCACTCTCAGTGTCTCTCTCTCTCTCTCTCTCTCTGACCCCAGTCCCTCAGTCAGTCTCTCTCTCTCTGACCCCAGTCCCTCAGTCAGTCTCTCTCTCTCTGACCCCAGTCCCTCTGTCAGTCTCTCTCCCTCTCTGACCCCCAGTCCCTCTGTCAGTCTCTCTCCCTCTCTGACCCCCAGTCCCTCTCAGTCTCTCTCCCTCTCTGACCCCCAGTCCCTCTGTCAGTCTCTCTCCCTCTCTGACCCCCAGTCCCTCTGTCAGTCTCTCTCCCTCTCTGACCCCCAGTCCCTCTGTCAGTCTCTCTCCCTCTCTGACCCCCAGTCCCTCTGTCAGTGTGTCTCTCTCTCTGACCCCCAGTCCCTCTGTCAGTGTGTCTCTCTCTCTGACCCCCAGTCCCTCTGTCAGTGTGTCTCTCTCTCAGACCCCAGTCCCTCTGTCAGTCTCTCTATAAATGAAGTTGTACTGAATTGTGGATTGTTGAGAAACATGAATGGAACCAGTAATGAGGCGATGAGTCCGGGCTCACCCATCAGGATATGCTTTATTTCAGAATTGGGTGGTTTCAGCGAGTGATAAGGTAAGCACAGTACACGCAATCCATCCGGCACCCAACATTGCTACAATTACAGCACCCCCTCTTCCCTACCTCTGCACCACAGAAAGGGGGATAGAGAGAGAGACAGATGGACGTACAAGGGGAAAGAGAGAGATAGAAGGGCACGGATGAAATGGGTAAAGGGAAAGAGATGGAGGAAGAGTGGAGATAAAGAGTGGTGATAGAAGGTATGATAAAAACACAGAGGGAGATACAGAGGGAACAAAGGAGTCATCGACACCAAGACAAACATAGAGACAGAAACAGAGAGAGTGAGAGACTGGGATGGGGGGAGAGAGAGGGGGGAGTAAGGGAGAGATAGAGATGGGTGATGAGTTGCTCACCATTTATGATGTTGCTCTGACAAAACCAGGGAATTCAGTTGATCGGGTGTGCGAGGGGAACTGGTAATATGGTTTATTGATCGGTTTTATTTTCGAATTCACCCTTCCGAGGTGTTCTGACGAAGATCAGTAGCAGTTGAGATTTGACGAGTGGCCTCCTGTCTCAGAGAGACAGTGAAACCTGTAGATGCTGCAGAGTCAGAGTCGAGATGCATGGAGCACCACAGCCGGTCAGGCAGCGTCTGAGGAGCAGGAGAGCAGGGACTCTGATCATGGCCTTAGGCCTGAAACGTCCACTCTCCTGCTCCTCGGATGCTACCTGACCAGCTGTGCTTTTCCAGCACCGCACTTTTTGACTCTTCTGTCGTAGATGCAGGGACTCTACTATTGCGCCACAAGACCGTCATGTGATGGGCACACTGCTAACAATCTGACTTACTGTACTCTGATAGCTCCAGCACACTGAGGTGACGTGGCACAGAGTCTTGGTCATCAGCGTGTCAGCATGGAGATACAGAGAACACTGATGGACATGGAGACCCCTCCTGATACAAGGTCGGCTGCTTTCTCTGTTCTGCACACTGACGCACCACTGTGACTTGTACTGGAGAGAGCAGCTCCATCAAAAGACAAGGCAGAATGAGCAGGCAGAGGAGAAGCAGACCTCACCCTGCCCTGAAGAAGCTGAGACCTCGGGGCTGCCTTTCTGTCAGCCTCATCCAGGTGAGGTCAGGAGTAAGGGAGTGAACAAGCAGCTGCCAGACTGATGTTCAGACTCCTGTGGACCTGGCTGTGGTGAGCAGAGAGGTAGGCAGCTCTGTAATCTCTCAGTACATTCAGGATCGTAGTGAAACCACTGCTCACTCTCACTGTGTCTTCGCTCCTGGCTAATGGTACACGACAAGAAACTGGATTGCTGGTGCAACCTGAATGTGACACTCACTGTCAGAATTGAGAAGCAGCAAATTCTATGCAGTGTACAGCAACTATATAAGCAAGACTTTGCTTTCTTGGTGCCTTTTGCCATCTCAGACAGTCCCATAACATTTCATATCCAATCAAGTGGCACTGCAGCAATCCAAGAAACTGAGCACCAAGTTCCACACCACAACCCCTCCCAGATACACTCCTGGATACCTGCCCAGGATACCCTCCCAGATACCCGCTGTCCTGACGTTGGCCAAAGGGTAACTGGGCAGGACACAGGAGGCTGTCGCTTTACCTTTAGATAGTGTCATGTGATCATTTAAATTCAGATATCAGAGCAGATAGGCATTGCGTTCACAATGATCATCCAGACACTTCCAAGAGTGCGGCACTCCATCAGCACAGACCCACCGACAGTGCAGCACTCCCTCAGCACTGACCCTCTGACAGTGCGGCACTCCCTCAGCACTGACCCTCTGACAGTGTGGCACTCCGTCAGCACTGACCCTCTGACAGTGCGGCACTCCCTCAGTACTGACCCTCTGACAGTGCGGCAATCCCTCATTACTGACCCTCTGACAGTGCGGCACTCCCTCAGTACTGACCCTCTGACAGTGCGGCACTCCCTCAGCACTGACCCTCTGACAGTGCGGCACTCCGTCAGCACTGACCCTCTGACAGTGCGGCACTCCGTCAGCACTGACCCTCTGACAGTGCGGCACTCCGTCAGCACTGACCCTCTGACAGTGCGGCACTCCGTCAGCACTGACCCTCTGACAGTGCGGCACTCCGTCAGCACTGACCCTCTGACAGTGCGGCACTCCGTCAGCACTGACCCTCTGACAGTGCGGCACTCCGTCAGCACTGACCCTCTGACAGTGCGGCACTCCGTCAGCACTGACCCTCTGACAGTGCGGCACTCCGTCAGCACTGACCCTCTGACAGTGCGGCACTCCGTCAGCACTGACCCTCTGACAGTGCGGCACTCCGTCAGCACTGACCCTCTGACAGTGCGGCACTCCGTCAGCACTGACCCTCTGACAGTGCGGCACTCCGTCAGCACTGACCCTCCGACAGTGCGGCACTCCGTCAGCACTGACCCTCCGACAGTGCGGCACACCCTCAGTACCGACCCTCTGACAGTGCGGCATTCCCTCAGTACTGACCCTGGGACAGTGAGACACTCCCTCAGCACTGACCCTGGGACAGTGTGACACTCCCTCAGTACTGACCCTCCGACAGTGCGGCACACCCTCAGTACTGACCCTCTGACAGTGCGGCACACCCTCAGTACTGACCCTCTGACAGTGTGGCACACCCTCAGTACTGACCCTCCGACAGTGCGGCACTCCCTCAGTACTGACCCTCTGACAGTGCGGCACTCCCTCAGTACTGACCCTCTGACAGTGCGGCACACCCTCAGTACTGACCCTCTGACAGTGTGGCACACCCTCAGTACTGACCCTCTGACAGTGCGGCACTCCCTCAGTACCGATCCTCTGACAGTGCGGCACTCCCTCAGTACTGACCCTGTGACAGTGCAGCACTCCCTCAGTACTGATCCTGTGACAGTGTGACACTCCCTCAGTACTGATCCTGTGACAGTGTGACACTCCCTCAGTACCGACCCTGTGACAGTGTGACACTCCCTCAGGACTGATCCTGTGACAGTGTGACACTCCCTCAGTACCGACCCTGTGACAGTGTGACACTCCCTCAGTACCGACCCTGTGACAGTGTGACACTCCCTCAGTACCGACCCTGTGACAGTGTGACACTCCCTCAGTACTGACCCTCTGACACTCCCTCAGTACTGACCCTGTGACAGTGCTGCACTCCCTCAGTACTGACCCTGTGACAGTGCGGCACTCCCTCAGCACTGACCCTGTGACAGTGCGGCACTCCCTCAGCACTGACCCTCCGACAGTGCGGCACTCCCTCAGTACTGACCCTGTGACAGTGCTGCACTCCCTCAGCACTGACACTGTGACAGTGCTGCACTCCCTCAGTACTGACCCTGTGACAGTGTGACACTCCCTCAGTACTGACCCTGTGACAGTGTGACACTCCCTCAGTACTGACCCTGTGACAGTGTGACACTCCCTCAGTACTGACCCTGTGACAGTGCTGCACTCCCTCAGTACCGACCCTCTGACAGTGTGACACTCCCTCAGTACTGACCCTGTGACATTGCTGCACTCCCTCAGTACCGACCCTCTGACAGTGCTGCACTCCCTCAGTACCGACCCTCTGACAGTGTGACACTCCCTCAGTACTGACCCTGTGACAGTGCGGCACTCCCTCAGCACTGACCCTGTGACAGTGCTGCACTCCCTCAGTACCGACCCTCTGACAGTGTGGCACTCCGTCAGTACTGATCCTGTGAATAACGTGGTGTTTCTCCTGTGCTGGAAAATGTCAGAATCCTTTTGCTGTCAAATCAAGAGGTTGGAGTAGACCCTGCAGCATCTGTCACGTGGTGAACACTGTTCCCTTCTCCACCGACACGACCTGAGCTGCTGAATATGTCTGGATTTGCAATTTACAGCATCCGCTGTGACACTGTGAACTGGGCCTTTTGCTCCTTGGGTCTTATGTTCTGGCATTCCTTTCCAGAACCATTGCTGGTTTTGGAAGCTGCTTAGCACTTTCCTCAAGTATTTGGTTATGAATAGAAGATGTTGGCTTTGTGATCGGTCATCACTCTTGTGGGGTGTGGTGATAGGGTTGATCAACATTTCAGGTTGACTTTGGGGCTGTTTGAGTGTTTTCTGTGGCTCTCCTGATTGAGTTATTGAACAGAGGAGACAACAATGCAACAAGAATGTTGATGTTTGGATGTAAAGGCAGAATTATCAAAGCTTCTGGACCTCAGCTGGAATGAGCAAGATCTTAATACATTGAAATGACAGCTGAGTGTAGGAACTCTGCTGATGCCCTCCCTGTCTGGATCAATGATAGCATTCCTCCTCTCTTGGAGATATTGACAGACACGGGCCAAAGGTACAGATCAATTCGCCTGTTGTAGCATTACATCGACTTGTTTTGAAACATTTTCTGTCAATAAACCAATAAAGGAAAAATCAAACATAATACTGGAAGATGTTTGCTCTACACTTTACTTTCTATATCACCATCTTACACCGATGTTATTAAGACGAGTAGTTTTAGCCTGATAACAATCTCCCTTAACAGTAAAGCCCACTTTTACAAACTGCACTAGAGTGAGGTTTGGTGCAAGGATGTGAAAAGACTCAACAGCAGAACGCTGGGATGGAGAGATACTGAGGCAGACTGGCTGCTGGATGGAGGAGGAGGAGAGGAATAGCAGGAGCAGCTTGGGCTGGGGAGGGGTTGGTGCACCAGGGTCTGGATGGAAGGGGAAGGGGGGGGGGGGGGAATACAGGTTGCAGTGGGAGGGGTTGGTGCTGGATGGAAGGGGAGGAGGAGGGGGGGGTACAGGTTGCAGTGGGAGAGGTTGGTGCCAGATGGAAGGGGAGGAGGAGGGGGGGTACAGGTTGCAGTGGGAGGGGTTGGTGCTGGATGGAAGGGGAGGAGGAGGGGGGGGTACAGGTTGCAGTGGGAGGGGTTGGTGCCAGATGGAAGGGGAGGAGGAGGGGGGGGTACAGGTTGCAGTGGGAGGGGTTGGTGCCAGATGGAAGGGGAGGAGGAGGGGGGGGTACAGGTTGCAGTGGGAGGGGTTGGTGCTGGATGGAAGGGGAGGAGGAGGGGGGGTACAGGTTGCAGTGGGAGGGGTTGGTGCTGGATGGAAGGTGAAGGGGAGGTACAGGTTGCAGCGGGAGGGGTTGGTGCCAGATGGAAGGGGAAGGGGGGGTACAGGTTGCAGTGGGAGGGGTTGGTGCCAGATGGAAGGGGAGGGGGGGTACAGGTTGCAGTGGGAGGGGTTGGTGCCAGATGGAAGGGGAGGGGGGTACAGGTTGCAGCAGGAGGGGTTGGTGCTGGATGGAAGGGGAGGGGGGGTACAGGTTGCAGTGGGAGGGGTTGGTGCTGGATGGAAGGGGAGGGGGTTACAGGTTGCAGCGGGAGGGGTTGGTGCCAGATGGAAGGGGCGGGGGGGTACAGGTTGCAGTGGGAGGGGTTGGTGCTGGATGGAAGGGGAGGGGGGGTACAGGTTGCAGTGGGAGGGGTTGGTGCTGGATGGAAGGGGAGGGGGGTACAGGTTGCAGCAGGAGGGGTTGGTGCCAGATGGAAGGGGCGGGGGGGTACAGGTTGCAGCAGGAGGGGTTGGTGCCAGATGGAAGGTGAAGGGGAGGTACAGGTTGCAGTGGGAGGGGTTGGTGCCAGATGGAAGGGGAGGGGGGTACAGGTTGCAGTGGGAGGGGTTGGTGCCAGATGGAAGGTGAAGGGGAGGTACAGGTTGCAGTGGGAGGGGTTGGTGCCAGATGGAAGGGGAGGGGGGTACAGGTTGCAGTGGGAGGGGTTGGTGCCAGATGGAAGGTGAAGGGGAGGTACAGGTTGCAGTGGGAGGGGTTGGTGCCAGATGGAAGGGGAGGGGGGGTACAGGTTGCAGTGGGAGGGGTTGGTGCTGGATGGAAGGGGAGGGGGGTACAGGTTGCAGTGGGAGGGGTTGGTGCTGGATGGAAGGGGAGGGGGGGTATAGGTTGCAGTGGGAGGGGTTGGTGCTGGATGGAAGGGGAGGGGGGGGTACAGGTTGCAGCGGGAGGGGTTGGTGCCGGATGGAGGGGGAGGGGGTACAGGTTGCAGTGTGAGGGGTGTGGCTGGATGGAAGGGGAGGGGGGTACAGGTTGCAGCGGGAGGGGTTGGTGCCGGATGGAGGGGGAGGGGGTTCAGGTTGCAGTGTGAGGGGTGTGGCTGGATGGAAGGGGAGGGGGGTACAGGTTGCAGCGGGAGGGGTTGGTGCTGGATGGAAGGGGAGGGGGTTCAGGTTGCAGTGTGAGGGGTGTGGCTGGATGGAAGGGGAGGGGGGTACAGGTTGCAGTGGGAGGGGTTGGTGCTGGATGGAAGGGGAGGGGGTTCAGGTTGCAGTGTGAGGGGTGTGGCTGGATGGAAGGGGAGGGGGGTACAGGTTGCAGTGGGAGGGGTTGGTGCTAGATGGAAGGGGAGGGGGGGTATAGGTTGCAGTGGGAGGGGTTGGTGCCAGATGGAAGGGGAGGGGGGGTATAGGTTGCAGTGGGAGGGGTTGGTGCCAGATGGAAGGGGAGGAGGAGGGGGGTACAGGTTGCAGCGGGAGGGGTTGGTGCCGGATGGAGGGGGAGGGGGTTCAGGTTGCAGTGTGAGGGGTGTGGCTGGATGGAAGGGGAGGGGGGGTACAGGTTGCAGTGTGAGGGGTGTGGCTGGATGGAAGGAGAGGGGGGTACAGGTTGCAGTGGGAGGGGTTGTTAAAGGGGGGCACAGAATTGAGATTCAGTGACATCAGCGAAACCACAATGAGGCACCAAGATTAAGTATGTGAAGAACACCACAAGGCAGCACAGAACAGCTCTGATTAACAGCAGACACAATATTCAATCACTACTGCTACTACACAGAATACAGCAAGTTACACTTCAGAAAAAAAACACAGGAATGTCACCTCAAAAGTGAAAAGCTTCGTTCCAGAGAACAGTGAGAACAGAACAGGTGGTACCACTAAATTGAAGAGGCATTATTTCAGAAGAACCTTAGTTAGAAATTGCTAAAAATCAGAACAGACACCCACACTGTCCCTCATCAAAAACTTCCAAGCTAGGGACAGCATGGAGTTCGATACAGAGTAAAGCTCCCTCTGCACTGCCTCCCATCAAACATTCCCAGGACAGGGACAGGGTGGGAGAGTGTGACAGGAAGTGGCAAAGGACACCACACAGTTACTGGGATAGACTTTCACACATATTCTCAATCAGGTACACACTTACACACCTAAACACACTCAACCACACACGTACACACTCAGGGACATGCTCACATAGCTACACACTTTCAAGAATGCAATTACACACAAAAGGACATGCTGAATTCAAGATAGTCACCAACACACACACACATCCTTTGGGAAATACACACAGGGGGATACAAACATACACGCACACTGAAGGACAGACTTATGCGTGCACACAAGTACAGGGTAACTCAAACACATACACCCTGATGGGGGGGACACTGGTCTCTCACACACAGCCTCTCTCTCTCTCACACACACACCCACCCACCGATGGGGGGGGGAGACACTGCTCTCTCACACACACACCCACCCACCAATGGGGGACACATCTCTCTCTCTCTCTCTCTCACACACACACACACAAGGATAGGATAGGCTCTCAGTCTTTGCCATCTCCCCTACATTCACCACCTCTGTCTCAATGCCTTCTGGAACAATCAGAGCCAAAAGGGCTCCTTTCACAAATGCTTTTCCACAGGCAGCAAATACTCCATCAGGCCATGGGAAACAAAGTGGTGACATTGCAGACTGAATCGAACCAGGCCAGGCTAGTGTTAGTGCTGACCAGAACTAACACAGGCAGTCCACTCCCCATTAAGCACAAAGGACAGTCTCTTCCAAAAGCAGGTTTGTGACGAAGCAGTCAGGGATTTGTCAAGGAGGCAGCAGAGAGAAGCTGACAGCCCGTGGGTGATGTGATTTAGGTAGTGAAGAGGTTCTGGATGGAGAGAGGCAGGAATGGTAGAGAAGGAATCGCGGTGAGTGGACAGCCAGAGGTATCACACACACATCCTCGCTTGGACTACAAGGTGGTCGCTGGCAGCATTAAGCCTGGCACAAAAACAAGAGCAAAAGAGAGAGAAAACACAAGAAAATACGTGAATAAAATCGACAAAAGCTCAGGAAAAAAAAACATTCTCGCCAAAGAGGCAGCAGTGGGGGGTGGACAGAGAGAGCAAGGGTTGGGGGGGGGGGAACAGGACAGAGAGAGCAAGGGTTAGGGGGGACAGGACAGGGAGAGCAAGGGTTAGTGGGGACAGGACAGAGACAGCAAGGGTTAGGGGGGGACAGGACAGAGACAGCAAGGGTTAGGGGGGACAGGACAGGGAGAGCAAGGGTTAGGGGGGGACAGGACAGAGACAGCAAGGGTTAGGGGGGACAGGACAGAGACAGCAAGGGTTAGGGGGGGACAGGACAGAGACAGCAAGGGTTAGGGGGGACAGGACAGGGAGAGCAAGGGTTAGTGGGGACAGGACAGAGACAGCAAGGGTTAGGGGGGGGACAGGACAGGGAGAGCAAGGGTTGGGGGGGACAGGACAGGGAGAGCAAGGGTTAGGGGGGACAGGACAGGGAGAGCAAGGGTTGGGGGGGACAGGACAGAGAGAGCAAGGGTTAGGGGGGGGACAGGACAGAGAGAGCAAGGGTTGGGGGGGACAGGACAGGGAGAGCAAGGGTTGGGGGGGGACAGGACAGAGACAGCAAGGGTTAGGGGGGACAGGACAGAGACAGCAAGGGTTAGGGGGGGACAGGACAGAGACAGCAAGGGTTAGGGGGGACAGGACAGGGAGAGCAAGGGTTAGTGGGGACAGGACAGAGACAGCAAGGGTTAGGGGGGGGACAGGACAGGGAGAGCAAGGGTTGGGGGGGACAGGACAGGGAGAGCAAGGGTTAGGGGGGACAGGACAGGGAGAGCAAGGGTTGGGGGGGACAGGACAGAGAGAGCAAGGGTTAGGGGGGGGACAGGACAGAGAGAGCAAGGGTTGGGGGGGACAGGACAGGGAGAGCAAGGGTTGGGGGGGACAGGACAGAGAGAGCAATGGTTAGGGGGGACAGGACAGGGAGAGCAATGGTTAGGGGGGACAGGACAGAGACAGCAATGGTTAGGGGGGGGACAGGACAGAGACAGCAAGGGTTAGTGGGGACAGGACAGAGACAGCAAGGGTTAGGGGGGGACAGGACAGGGAGAGCAAGGGTTAGGGGGGACAGGACAGAGAGAGCAAGGGTTGGGGGGGGGGGGGGAAACAGGACAGAGGGAGCAAGGGTTGGGGGGGACAGGACAGAGAGAGCAAGGGTTGGGGGGGGACAGGACAGAGAGAGCAAGGGTTAGGGGGGACAGGACAGAGAGAGCAAGGGTTAGGGGGGACAGGACAGAGAGAGCAAGGGTTGGGGAGGACAGGACAGAGAGAGCAAGTGTTAGGGAGGGGACAGGACAGAGAGAGCAAGGGTTGGGGGGGGGGGGACAGAACAGAGAGAGCAAGGGTTGGGGGGAGGGGGGGACAGGACAGAGAGAGCAAGGGTTAGGGGGGACAGGACAGAGAGAGCAAGGGTTAGGGGGGACAGGACAGAGAGAGCAAGGGTTGGGGTGGGGGGACAGGACAGAGAGAGCAAGGGTTGGGGGGGGGGAGACAGGACAGAGAGAGCAAGGGTTGGGGGAGGTAGGACAGAGAGAGCAAGGGTTGGGTGGGGGGGGACAGGACAGAGAGAGCAAGGGTTGGGGGGGGGGGGGGGACAGGACAGAGAGAGCAAGGGTTGGGGGGGGGGGGAACAGGACAGAGAGAGCAAGGGTTGAGGGGGGGGGGGGACAGGACAGAGAGAGCAAGGGTTAGGGGGTGAGACAGGACAGAGAGAGCAAGGGTTGGGGGAGGTAGGACAGAGAGAGCAAGGGTTGGGTGGGGGGGACAGGACAGAGAGAGCAAGGGTTGGGGGGGGGGGGGGGGGACAGGACAGAGAGAGAGCAAGGGTTGGGGGGGGGGGGGACAGGACAGAGAGAGCAAGGGTTAGGGGGGACAGGACAGAGAGAGCAAGGGTTGGGGGGGCAGACAGGACAGAGAGAGCAAGGGTTAGGGGACAAGACAGACATGATGCGTGCAAAAGGTGAATGGATCAAAAGGAGTGTGGATGAAGAGGAGGAAGGGGAGATGAAGAGATAGATAACGATCAAGAGACAGAGATAGCTGGGCGAGTGAGACAGAGAGTGAGGGGGAGGGAGACAGTTATGAGACAGGGTGAGAGAGACAGAGAGTGAGGGGGAGGGAGACAGTTATGAGACAGGGTGAGAGAGACAGAGAGTGAGGGGGAGGGAGACAGTTATGAGACAGGGTGAGTGAGACAGAGCGATGGGCTACAAAAAGATTTGCCTCCAGGTTCAGTGGGTAATATGGAAGGCAAATGAACTGTTGGTCTTTATTTCCAAGGGAATGGTATATAAAATCCGCAAGGCTTTGTTAATATAGAACAAGGCACTAGTCAGAATACAGCTGGAATACGGTGGACAGCGTTGGGCCCGTTATCTGAGGAAAGATAGACCGACATTGGAGACAGTCCGGAGAAAGTTCACTCAGCTGAGCCCGGGGATGGAGAGACTGTCTGACAAGGAGAGGCGAGTAGGTTGGGCCTGAACTCTTTGGAGTTTAGAAGGACGAGAGGTGACCTTATTGAAATATACAAGGTTCTGAGGGGACTTGACAGGGTCAACGCCCTTGTATGACTGTATCAGGCCAGACGGTATCGACCCAGAGTCAGAGGGCGCATATTTAAAACAGGGATGAGGATGAAGAGTTTCTTCTCTCAGAGAGGTAAATTTGCAAATGTTTTTCACCACAGAGGGCTGTCGAGCTAGGTCATTAAGTATGTCAAGGCTGAGATAGATGTTTAGTCAGGAACGGAATCAGGGCAGGAATGTGGGCTTCAAGGTTATCAGATCAGCTGTGATCTCACGGAATGGAGAAACAGACTTGATGGGCCAAATGGCCGACTTCTGGTCCCACATCTTATGAAGAGAGAGCAACAGAGAATGGGATAAGACACAGTGGTGAGGGTTACAAGAGAAACACCAGAGGGTCAAGGGGCAGGGGGAAGAGACTGGGGGGAGACTGAGAAGGATGAGGGGGGCAGATGAATAGAAGAATGGGTGGGGAGTGTAGGTGGTGCATGAGGGGGAATGCTGGGTCAGAGTGAGTGGCTGCACGTAAGAGACAGTTCGAGAGTGAGTGGGTGTGTGAGAGACAGTTCGAGAGTGAGTGAGTGAGTGTGTGAGAGAGAGAGAAAGAAAGAGAGTGAGAGAGTGAGTGAGAGAGAGAGAGACACACAGACAGAGAGAGAGAGAGAGAGAGACACACACACACAGAAAGACAGTGAGAGAGAGAGAGAGAGCGCGAGTGAGTGAGACACTCAGAGTGGGTGTATGTGAGAGACTGAGTCAAGATTAGAGTGGTGCTGCAAAAGCACAGGTCAGTCAACATCCGAATTGCAGGAAAATCGACATTTCGGGCAAAAGCCCTTCATCAGGATCTTCATCTTCTGATGAAGGGCTTTTGCCTGATACGTTGATTTTCCTGCTCCTTGGATGCTGCCTGATCTGCTGTGCTTTTCCAGCACCACTCTAATCGCCAGCATCTGCAGTCCTTACTTTTGCCGTGTGTGAGAGAGGGTGAGAGAGAGAGAGGGAGAGAGAGGGGGAGAGAGAGAGAGAGAGAGAGAGAGAGAGACAGTGTTTGTTTGTGTGTGAGACAGTCAGAGAGTGGGTGCGAGAGAGACAGACAGAGTGAATGGGTGTGTGAGAGAGACAAAGTGTGATTGGGTGTGTGTGTGTGAGTGTGAGTGAGTGAGTGAGTGAGTGAGTGAGTGAGTGAGTGAGTGAGTGAGTGAGTGAGTGAGTGAGTGAGTGAGTGAGTGAGTGAGTGAGAGAGAGAGTGAGAGAGTGAGAGAGTGAGAGACACACACACACACACACACACACACACACACACACACACAGAGTGAATGGGTGTGTGAGAGAGACAGTGTGAGATTGGGTGTGTGTGTGTGTGTGTGTGTGAGAGAGTGTGTGAGAGAGAGAGAGAGAGAGAGAGAGAGACACACACACTGAGTGAGTGGTTGTGTGTGAGAGAGACAGAGAGTGAGTGGGTGTGTGAGAGACGGGGTGAATCGGTGTGAAATAGAGACAGTGGGAGAATGAGTGAGCACGCGTGTGAGTGAGTGAGTGAGAGAGAGAGAAAACATTGAGCAAAGCAAAGGCCGCTGTTCAATTAATGACTGCGCGCGCGCACACAGAGACAGACTGACAGACACACACATATTACAGGGACAGTACAAGTCCTTCTCTCACACACAAATAATTAAGGTCACAAACACACCACCCCACGCATCCCTTCCAACTCCCCTTACATCCACAGATGCAAGACAACTCTCTCATACCTCAACACCCCCCCCCGGAGATGACACACACACACCCACACCCACACACCCATAGAGATGGTACAGTTCACACATACACCCAGACAAACATGAATAATGAACAAAACTGGTCTTTCCAAGCTGCCCTGCCATTCAAGAAGATTATCCTGGTCTGATTTCAACCTCAACTTTACATTTGTGTATCCCCCTGATAATCTTTCAACCCCTTGGTCACCAAGAATCAATCCAACTCCACCTTAAAAATATTGAAAGACTTTTCCACTGTGTTCTGAGGAAGAGAAGTCCAAAACCTTACAACCTTCAGAGCAGCAACGTTTTCGCATCAGTCTGAAATCGGTGCCCCTTTATCCTGACCCTCTGCCCTCTGGCCCAGACCCTCCCATGAGGGGAACCACCCTCTAAGCATTGACCCTGTCAAACCCTGAACAGTCCAACGTGTTTCAATGAGGTCACCTTTCATTCCTCTACACTCCAGGGAGTAGAGTTCAAACTTGTACATGAGACACTCCCTCCATCCCAGGGACCATCCCAGTGAACCTTCTCTGAGCTGCCTCCAATCAAATGGTATCTTTCCTTAATAAGGGACACAGCTGCTGACAGTTCTCCAGATGTGCTCTCCCCAGCTCCCTGTACAGTTACAGTAAGGCT
Source organism: Chiloscyllium plagiosum (assembly GCF_037043375.1). Lineage (NCBI taxonomy): Eukaryota > Metazoa > Chordata > Chondrichthyes > Orectolobiformes > Hemiscylliidae > Chiloscyllium > Chiloscyllium plagiosum. Next base: position 161,608,488 of record NW_028270141.1, on the reverse strand, counting down.
CCCCTACTCTGATACTCCAACCCCCAAGACCCAACATCCCATTAGCCCTTCCTGATTACCTGCTGTACCAGCTTTCTGCACATCGCCCCCCCAAAGTCCCTGTGTGTTCCAGTGTTCTGCAGTCCCTCTCCTTTTCAATAATACTGGTCTTCTGTTCTTCCTTCCAAAATGAACAAGTTCACATTTCCCACATTATACCCCATTTGCCAACTCTTGCCCACTTACTCAACCTATCAATATCTCTCTGTAAACTGTTTGTATCCCCCTCACAACCTGCCGTTCCACCTATTCATGTGCTGTACACAAGTGCTGGCCAGTCCATTCCCTCCCTCCCTTCTCCCAGACATTAATACAGATTGTAAACAGTTGTGGTCCCAGCAATAATCCCTGTGGAACTGCACTGGTGACAGGTCACCAGCCTGAAAACAATCCCCTTATCCCCACTCCCTGTTTCCTGCCCATCAGCCAGTTCTCTATCCACACCAACACAGGGGCTCTTACACAGTGAGTTCATCTTTTGTGAGCTATCCCCATCTACCACCTTCTGGAATTCTAAATACAGCACATTTACTGGGTCCCCTCGTGTTGAGACTTTCTAAAATAAACTCTTGTTAGTCAGACACGGCTTCCCTTTCACAAAGCCATGCTGACTCTGATTAGATTATGATTTTCCAAGTCTTCTGCCACTACTTCATAAATAATTGATTCCAAAACTTTTCAAACAATAGATCAGCCTAATCGTTCCAAGCTTTTTGGCCCTCCCTCACTTTTTGCAAAGGGATGTGACATTGGCAGCTTCCAGTCTTAGCGGGTTTTGAGAAGATTTGTAGCTCAGGTTGAGGTTCTGGATGTAGGTTTGCTCGCTGAGCTGGAAGGTTCATTTCCAGACGCTTCGCCTGGAGGCCCACTGAAGATGTTACCCAGTAGGGTGATGAAACTTCTGGAAATGAATCTTCCAGCTCAGCGAGCAAACCTACATCCAGCTTCCAGTCCTCTGGTAATTCTCCAGAATTGAAGGAATTTTGGACAATTACAACCAAGGTACCTATTATATCTGTAGCTAGCTCTTTTAGGATCTGAGAATTGAGCCATCAGGGCCAGGGGAGTTCCTTGCAGCACCATTAGTTTGTCTAACCCTACTTCTCTAGTGAAGGTGTTTGTCTTGCATTCACAGTTGCCTTCCTTAAACAGTGTGTAAAATTCAAACACATTACGGTCAGTACTAGCCCAAGGTCGCTTTCAGAACGGGGTCAGTAACTATTCATAGAACATAGAACATTACAGTGCAGTACAGGCCCTTCGGCCCTCGATGTTGCGCTGCCCTGTCATACTAATCTGAAGCCCGTCCCACCTACACTATTCCACGTACGTCCATATGCCTGTCCAATGACGACTTAAATGCACTTAAACATGGCGAATCTACTACCGTTGCAGGCAAAGCATTCCATACCCTTACGACTCTCTGAGTAAAGAAACTACCTCTGACATCTGTCCTATATCTATCACCCCTCAATTTAAAGCTATGTCCCCTCGTGTTTGCCGTCACCATACTTGGAAAAAGGCTCTCCCTGTCCACCCTATCTAACCCTCTGATTGTATGTCTCTATTAAGTCACCTCTCAACCTTCTTCTCTCTAACAAGAACAGCCTCAAGGCCCTCAGCCTTTCCTCGCAAGACATTCCTTCCATACCAGGTAACATCCTGGTAAATCTCCTCTGCACCGTTTCCAAAGTTTCCACATCCTTCTTATAATGTGGTGACCAGAACTGTACACAATACTCCAGGTGTGGCCGTACCAGAGATTTGTACAGCTGCAGCATAACCTCCTGGTTCCGGAACTCGATCCCTCTATTAATAAAGGCCAAAACACTGTATGCCTTCTTAACAACCCTGTCAATCTGGGTGGCAACTTTGAAGGACCTGTGTACCTGAACACCGAGATCTCTCTGCTCATCTACACTCCCAAGAACCTTACCATTAGCTCAGTACTTTGCATTCCGTTTACTCCGACCAAAGTGAATCACCTCACACTTGTCCACATTAAACTCTATTTGCCACCTCTCAGCCCAGCTCTGCATCCTATCTATGCCTCTCTGCAACCTACTGCATCCTTCGTCACTATCCACAACTCCACCGACCTTAGTGTCATCCGCAAATTTATGAACCCACCTTCTATGCCCTCATCCAGGTCATTTATAAACATGATGAACAGCAGTGCACCCAACACCGACCCTTGCGGTACGCCGCTAGTAAATGGACACCAAGATGAACATGTTCCATCAACTACAACCCTCTGTTTTCTTTCAGCAAGCTAATTATTGCTGAAATCCATATACACCACATCAACTGGTTTATTCTCATCTACCTGTTTGGTCACTTTGTCAAAAAACTTAATAAGATTCATTAGGCACGACCTACCCTTCACAAAACCGTGCTGACTGTCCCTGATCAGATTATTCTTTTCTAAATGGTTATAAATCTTATAACCTTATCCAACACTTTATCAACAACTGCTCCAAACCAGGTTTAGGATAGTTCTGCTTACTGCCATAGTACACTGGTCTCAGAAACGGTCCCGAAAACATTCTTCCTCCAGATGACCTTTTCCAGTCTCTCTGCCGATTAACATCCCCCATGATAATTGCTGGACCTTTTGGACAAGCTACCATTATTGCTTCCTTGACACAGTGTCCTACCACATGGTTACCGTTAAGGGGCCTGTACCCAACTCTCTCAAGTGAGAGTTGCTTTTACCGTCCCTCATCTATACCCCAGGCCTGCTTCTATACCCTGGTTTCCTGAATTACTGTCACCCCTCTCTATTGTACTAACCTGCTCTTTAATTCCACCCTTTTCTAGCTTCCTTTTCTTCTGAAATGTCATATATTCTTCAGTATTCATTTCCCAATCTAGGATATCCTGTTGCTACATCTCAGTAGTGGGGACAAGATCACAGTTATTTATCTCATCTGTAGTAGAGCTCATCTGTTTTGTTTCAAATGCAGCACGGTGGCCCAGTGGTTAGCACTGCTGCACCAGGGTCCCAGGTTCAATTCCAGCCTCGGGCGACTGTCAGTGTGGTGATTGCACATTCTCCCCGTGTCTGTGTGGGTTTCCTCCGGGTGCTCCGGTTTCCTCCCACAATCCAAAGATGTGCAGATTAGGTGAATTGGGCATGCTCAATTGCCCATAGTGTTAGGTGCATTAGTTAGAGGGAAATGAGTCTGGGTGGGTTACTCTTCGGAGGGTCGGTGTGGACTAGTTGGGCTGAAGGGCCTGTTTCCACACTGTAGGGAATCTAATCTGAAAAAAATGCGTCCGCATACTGTGCCTGATGTCCTGACCTTTTCGTTTTGTGACGGTTAGTCTTACCTGCTGATTTAACCTTAGACCTGTATTTGCTGTCCCCTTCTGTCACTGTCTGTTTATCATTTCCCATACTATTTCATTTTTCTCACCACTTCCTGAATTCGGGCCCTTGCCCCCATCATTAAGCTTGAACCCTGCTCTCCCTCCCTCCCTCATGATGTGGTTCATGAGAACAGAGTGCCAGCACAGTTCAGGTGTAGACCTTCCCCACAGCACAGATCCCACTCTCCCCAGTATCAGTGCCAGTGCCCCATGAACTGAAACTCATTTTACCCACACCAGCTTTTTCAATCACACATTCACCTCTCTAATCTCATTCACCCTTTGCCAAATTGTATGTGGCTCAGCTACGAATCCAGAGATTACCACCTTTGAAGATCTGCTTCTTAATTTGGTGTCAACCTCCTTACACTGGAAACAACAAGCCATTCACTTTGTAGAAACTGGGATGAGCACGTTGTTTGTAAAATTAGTTCAAAACTTTAGGGTTCAGTGCAAAGGAGACCCGACTGGGGTTAGTGCAAGTACAATGTGCTCTAATGAAGGAGATTGTTCCCAACACTGGAAGAGACAGGTTACTGCAGTGAAAGAAAGAATGCAGTTTGAGAAATTTCCAGACCACGAAGGTTTGGTTACAATGCTGCAAATTATTCTAACAGTGAGAAAGTCCAAGCTCTCAGCTCCATCAATACTTCAGGGAAAATGCTTTACAACTCAGTGATGGGATTAAGAAAGAAACATTCAGTCAAACTAACAATTAGACAACGAAGAAAAATGTCTCTGAATATTGACAAACTGTAAAAAGTGATGGGGTTGGGGAGTCAATGAGATTTTGTTTTGCTGGATGTTTTGGAATCTTTTAAACTGCGTTATATAGAGATATTTTCATTTATTTGTATAATAAGCATCTATTTAATTGTTAGAACAAAATCTGCAGCAGCCTGGTGTGATTACAGTTCAGTGAAAGTCCATTCTGTTAAAATAAAAACAAACAAAATACTATTTGCCACGCCACATTTCGTATTGGGGTCAGATTTGTCCCATAAAAAGCACCAGCCAGGATTGTGATGACACAGAGACACACATCCCTGACAGGCCCGACAGACCACGCACAGACCCCGCACAGGGCCTCCATGACTCCTTGCAGACATGATGGGCCGACCACAGACAGGACAACACACACACAACCCCACAGGTTGCAAAAACACAATAACAAACAACAGTACAGCACAGGAAAAGTCCCTTCAGCCCACTAAGACTGCGCAAACACATGATAGCATTCTAAACTAACTTGTCTCTATGCAGTCCGTATCCTTCTGAAGAAGGGCTTATGCCCGAAACGTCAATTCTCCTGCTCCTTTGATGCTGCTTGACCTGCTGCGCTTTTCCAGCAACACATTTTTCAGCTTGTATCCTTTTATTCCCTGCCTGTTCATGTATATGTCAAGATGCCTCTGAAATGTTACTAATGTATCCAACCTCCATCACCACCACTGGCAGCCCATTCCAGTCTGGATATAAACCTAGTCTCTCACATCTCCTTTAAACTTCTCCCTTTTACCTTATACCTGTGTCCCCTAATAATTGACCTTTCTATCCTGGGAAAACGACTCTGACTGTCCATTCTATCCATGTCTCTCATCATCATATCTCGTCCATGCCCACCAGATATCAGAAATTAATCCAGTCCCATTTGCCAGCACATGGCCCATATACCCATCCAGATGTCTTTTAAATGCTGTAATTATACCAGCCTCCACCACTTCCTCTGACAGCTCATTACAAACTCGCACCATCTTGTGCATGAAAATGTTACAGTTCAATCCCTTTTGAATCTTGCCCCCTCACCTTAAAGCTATGCCCTATAGTTTGGGCTCCTCTGCCCCAGGCAAAATACCTTGGCAATTCACAGGAGTTTGAACACACATGCCAACAGGTTCAGGAACAGCTTCTTTCCTGCTGTTATTAGACCAATGAATGGACTCTAACTTCAAATAAATGTTGATCCTGCTTCACACACCTCCTGTGCAGTGTAACCTGTAAGCCTCATTCTAAGTATCCTGTGATCTGTATGTCCTTGCTTACTATACTGCCGATACTGCTTGCAAACAAAGATTTTCACTATACTTAGGTACACGTGACTGCATTAAATCAAATCAATACCCAGGCTTGGGCTGACAAGTGACAACTAACATTCATGCCAGGCTATAACTCATCAACACAAAAATCTAACCACTGCCCCTTGACATTCAATGGTGTTCCCATTGCTGAATCCCTGATTATTAACATCCTGGGGCTGATAAGATGAAAACTGAAAGAATTGTAGATGCTGCAAATCACAAACAAAGACAGAAGTTGCTGGAAAAGCTCAGCAGGTCCGGAAGCATTTGTGGAGAGAAATTACAGTTAATGTTTCAGGTTGCGTGACCCTTCCTCAGAACTGATGGTAGCTAGGGAAATGTTGGTTTACATGCAGAAGGTAGGGTGGGGGGAAGGGGGTAAGGAGTAAATGGATACAGAGCCCAAAGAGAGAGAATAGTTGGAAAAGCAAAGGAGTGGATAACGATCTAGGTAGGATGGAGAAAAGCTATTAATCGGGACTGTTAGTGGGTAACTATGGGTAAAAACAATGACTGCAGATGCTGGAAACCAGATCCTGGATTAGTGGTGCTGGAAGAGCACAGCAGTTCAGGTAGCATCCAAGGCGCAGCGAAATCGATGTTTCGGGCAAAAGGCCTAAGGGTGGGTGGGATATAATAGCAGACCATGTGATAACAAGGCCTAATGCGTGTGAGAGAGAGAGCGAGAGCGAGATTGGCCAGGGAACAGGGGAGATGCTGAAAGCCCAGGCAACAGGAAGCTCAGGGTCATTTTTTGCAGACAGAATGTAGGTGTCCTGCGAAGCTGTCACCCAGTCTGTACGTTGTTTTCCCAATGTCGAGACCATATTGTGAGCAGTGAGTGCAGTAGATTAGGTTGAGTGAAGTGCAGGTCAAGCTTTTTGTCACCTGGAAGGTGTATTTGGGCGCCTTGGATAGTGAGGAGGGACAAAGTAAACATGCAGGCTGACAGGATGGAGCCATGATGCTGTGGGGAGGTGTTAGGATTGGAGCAAGGGTGGACCAGTGTGTCCCAGATGGAATGGTCCCCGTGGAAAGCTGACAAGGAACGGGGAGGGGAATATGTGTCGGGTGGTGGCATCTCACAGGAGGTGGTGGAAATGGCAGCTAAGGTCCCTCTGGATGTGGATGCTGATGGGATGGTAGGTAAGGACAAGGGGGATACTATCGCTGTTGTGGAGGTAAGCAGGGGGTAAGGGCAGAGATACTGGAGATGGGTCAGACCCAGTTGAGGGCTCCATCAATCACAGTACAGGATAATCCTTGGTCGAGGAAGAAGGTGGACATTTCGGAGGCTCCTTGTCGAAGCTGGCCTCATTGGAACAGATGCAACAGAGATGGAGGAACCGGGAGAATGGAATAGGGCTTATCCAGGCAACTGGGTGTGAGGATGTATAGTCCAGGCAGCTGTGGGAGTCGGTGGGTTTATAGTGGATACTGGTGGCTAGACTATCCCCAGAAAGGGAAACAGGGATGTCGAGGAAGGGAAGGGAGGAATCAGAGATGGATCAGGTGAAGGTGAGACAGGGATAGAAATTGGAAGCGAAATCGATGAAGTTTTCCAATTCCGGAGAAGAGAGGGAAGTAGTACCGACAATATCATCGATATACCAGACAGTTGTGGGCTGGGGCCAGAATAGGACTGGAACAAGGAATATTCCACACATCCCACATGTAGACAGGCAGAGCTGGGGCCCATGGCCACTCCTCTGAGCTGGGTAAATGACAGGAGTTAAAAGAGAAGTCAGTCAGGGTGAGGGCGAGTTGCTCGGTTGGGCTGGAAATTCGAGGTTTGCAAGCTCCAGCTGCTTCCCCTTTACCATGGATGTGCCTGTTACTATCCCTTTCCACATCCATCCATCCCCCCAGAGTGGTCTCAGAGCTCTCTGCTTCTTCCTGGAGCAAAGGCCTGAGCTGTCCCCCCCGCTGGTCCGAGCTTATTCTTGTCACTCCAGGTGTTGAGCTCTCCCATCTCCCCTTGTTATCACAGTCTGCTATTACATACAGTCACAAACAGTCTCCATTATAACTAGTCACCCTCCTAGCTGGATGGTTATCCACTCCTTCATCTGTCCTACCATCGTGCTCTCTTGGGGCTGTATTTCCACCTATTGTTAACTCTTTATTCCCCTCCCCCCCACCCCTATCTTCAGTATTCTGTACAAACCAACCTTTCCATAGCTACCATCAGTTCTGAGGAAGGGTCACCCAATCCAAAACGTTAACTCCTGATTTCTCTCCACAGATGTGACCGGACCCACTGAGCTTTTCCAGTAATTTGTTTTTTTTCCCCCTGTGTGAGGAAACCGAAGCACCCAGAGGAAACACACGCAGACACCAGGAGAAAGTACAAACTCCACGCAGACAGTCGCCCGAGGCTGGAATTGAACCTGGGACCATGAGGCAGCAGTGCTAACCACTGAGCCACCGTGTGGTGCTGGAAAAGCACAGTAGGTCAGGCAGCATCACAGCAGCAGGAGAATCGACATTTTGGCTTAAGCCCTTCATCAGGAATGATTGCCTACAGCACATGGACTGCAGCGGTTCAAGGAGGCAGCTCATCCCCACCTTCTCAAGGGGGCAACTAGGGATGGACAATAAATGCTGGACCACATCCCATGAATTTGGGAAAAACATTGAGAGACCAATGGCACAGGGAGTGTGGGGAGGTGTTCGCAGATCCGTGGGGAAAATGCACAGGAGTATCACTAATTTCACACAACACAGGGTGGAGGGGGGTGGGGGAGGTATAGAGACAGTAGGTGGGAGGGTAATGCAGAGACAGCACAAGGTGTGGAGTTGGGAGACAGACCATCAGAAATAGGAACAGGAGTAGGCCTTTGGCCACCTGTGCCAACTCCACCATTTAGTATGGCCACGGCTGATCCGACATTCCTCACGTCCACTTTCCTGCCCTTTCCCCACAATCCTCGATTTCCCAAGTTTTCAAGAATCTCTCTCTTGCTCAGCCTCAAATATACACTAGGATTTTGCCCCCACAGCTCTCTGTGACAAGGAGTTCCAAACAGACTCAACCCCCTGGAGATAAGAAATTCCTCCTCATCTCAGCCTTAAATTGGTGCCCCTTTATCCTGACACTCTGCCCACTGGGCCCAGATCCTCCCATGAGAGGAACCATCCTCTCAGCATCGTCCCTGTCAAGCCCTTTAAGAATTTGATGAGGTCCCCTCTCATTCCTCTACACTCCAGGGAGTAGAGTCTCAAACTGTTTAACCTTTGCTCATGAGACATTCCCTCCATCCCAGGGACCATCCCAGTGAACCTTCTCTGAGCTGTCTCCAATGAAATGGTATCTTTCCTTAATAAGGGACACAGCTGTTGACAGTGCTCCAGATGTGCTCTCCCCAGCTCCCTGTACAGTTACAGTAAGGCTCCCCTACTCTGATACTCCAACCCCCTTGAAATGCTGCGATTACCTGCTGCACCTGTGTACATTACACCCCAGCATTTACCACTTACATCATCTATTAATAGCTCTCTGTAAACTGTTTGTATCCCTCTTGTAACCTGCCTTCCCACCTGTTCTTGTGTCATTTACAACCTTGGTGACAGTACATTCACCTCCGACCCCCAAGTCATTAACAGGGATTGCCTAAGACAGAGGCAGCAGCGTGGTTGGGCCAGTGTGTCTTAAAGGGAAGTGGAATCAATAAAAACTGCGACATTAGTGAAGAGCTGGTCAGTTTGGTGATGCAGGGGCTGAGCTAGAAGGATGCCAGGTTGAGTGTGAAAGACCAGCAGGAAGAGCTTAGCCCTTGTAAACAGCAGGAGTTTGACCAGCTCCACCATCAGCGAGCGGCCCTGAGCTCTCAAATGTGCTTCAGTACCTCTCCAGCCATCTCACTCTTGCTGTATTTTATTTTCCTGTCTCACTCAGCAAGCTGTCAGTCTGAAATGAAGATGAGCAGGCTCCACCAGCACCATACGGACTCTCAGTAACACGGAGCAGTGCACTGGAGCAGGGGGTGGGGGAGGGGACCGTCACAAGCCTGCTTTGCTAAATGGAGGGAATATAATCTCTCATTCTCCCACAAATTCCGGCTAGGACTGGACGAGCCCTCAACTACCATCCACTCAGACAGCTCTCCTGTGGCAGCAGCAGCAGCAGCCTCGCCTCTGCACCAACCAGTTTGCTTTCCAACCCAGGGCAGGCAGGGATACAGGAAGGCATGTGCCCTGGCAATGCAGGATCAGTAGTGTTTCCATCTCCACCCTTACAACAAGGCTCCCGCGATGACTTCGCAGGGGCAAGTGACAAAAAACACCCAACAGCAACCATCAGTGAATCGGACTCACCCCAGTCCACTCCACCGCCACGCTGACCTCCTCACCACCTTCCGAGCTACTCTCATACTTTACTGGGGGCCCAGCCGCACTGTCCCGGGACCTCCTGCGATCGGCAGGATCACCGTCCTTCAGAATCTCCACCACCCTGCTCTGGTGAATGGGATCGATGCCCTGCCAGATCGGAGAGAGAAACCACAAGCAGGTCACAGTCAGGAATCAATGAGCAAGACGGCAACAATTAATTTTGAATTGCAGGAATTAAAGGCTGAAGACTTACAGTGGTAGGCTGCAGCTGGGCAGATGAAGCAAGGGCGGGGCCAGGGGGAGGATGGAAAAGAGAGAGAGAGAGACAGACAGGCACACAAATTCAGGGTCAACAGACTCACTCCAGCTGTTAGCAAAGCAAATATAAGTTCATAAATATTCAGATATTTCCATAACTCAGTGCAAGTCAGAACTGGCAAGCAATTCCCAAGATGTGTAATTACCACAAAACACCACAAGTACTGCAGCATCCCAGACTGGTATAACCCCGGGGTACAGTACTGCAGCATCCCAGACTGGTATAACCCCGGGGTACAGTACTGCAGCATCCCAGACTGGTATAACCCCGGGGTACAGTACTGCAGCATCCCAGACTGGTATAACCCCGGGGTACAGTACTGCAGCATCCCAGACTGGTATAACCCCGGGGCACAGTACTGCAGCATCCCAGACTGGTACAACCCCGGGGCACAGTACTGCAGCATCCCAGACTGGTATAACCCCGGGGTACAGTACTGCAGCATCCCAGACTGGTATAACCCCGGGGTACAGTACTGCAGCATCCCAGACTGGTATAACCCCGGGGTACAGTACTGCAGCATCCCAGACTGGTATAACCCCGGGGTACAGTACTGCAGCATCCCAGACTGGTATAACCCCGGGGTACAGTACTGCAGCATCCCAGACTGGTATAACCCCGGGGTACAGTACTGCAGCATCCCAGACTGGTATAGCCCCGGGGTACAGTACTGCAGCATCCCAGACTGGTATAACCCCGGGGTACAGTACTGCAGCATCCCAGACTGGTACAACCCCGGGGTACAGTACTGCAGCATCCCAGACTGGTATAACCCCGGGGTACAGTACTGCAGCATCCCAGACTGGTATAACCCCGGGGTACAGTACTGCAGCATCCCAGACTGGTATAGCCCCGGGGTACAGTACTGCAGCATCCCAGACTGGTATAACCCCGGGGTACAGTACTGCAGCATCCCAGACTGGTATAACCCCGGGGTACAGTACTGCAGCATCCCAGACTGGTATAGCCCCGGGGTACAGTACTGCAGCATCCCAGACTGGTATAACCCCGGGGTACAGTACTGGGGGGGGGGGACAGGTCAGTCACGGTATAACACTAGGGTACAGTACTGGGGTGGGGACAGGTCAGTCACGGTATAACACTAGGGTACAGTACTGGGGTAGGGACAGGTCTGTCACCGTATAACCCCGGGGTACAGTACTGGGGGGGACAGGTCTGTCACTGTATAACACTGGGGTACAGTACTGGGGGGACAGGTCTGTCACGGTATAAACCGGGGGTACAGTACTGGTGGGGACAGGTCTGTCACTGTATAACCCTGGGGTACAGTACTGGGGTGGGGACAGGTCTGTCACTGTATAACCCTGGGGTACAGTACTGGGGTGGGAAAAGGTCTGTCACTGTATAACACAGGGGTACAGTACTGGGGTGGGGACAGGTCTGTCACTGTATAACACTGGGGTACAGTACTGGGGTGGGTACACGTCTGTCACTGTATAACCCTGGGGTACAGTACTGGGGTGGGGACAGGTCTGTCACTGTATAACACTGGGGTACAGTACTGGTGTGGGCGGGTCTGTCCCTGTATAACCCTGGGGTACAGTCCTGGGGCGGGGACAGGTCTGTCACTGTATAACACTGGGGTACAGTACTGAGGTGGGGACAGGTCTGTCACTGTATAACACTGGGGTACAGTACTAGGTGGGGACAGGTCTGTCACTGTATAACACTGGGGTACAGTACTGGTATGGGTCAGGTCTGTCACTGTATAACACTGGGGTACAGTACTGGGGTAGGGACAGGTCTGTCACTGTATAACACTGGGGTACTGTACTGGGGTGGGGACAGGTCTGTCACTGTATAACACTGGGGTACAGTACTGGGGTGGGGATAGGTCTGTCGCTGTATAACCCTGGGGTACAGTACTGGGGTGGGGACAGTTCTGTCACTGTATAACACTGGGGTACAGTACTGGGGTGGGGATAGGTCTGTCACTGTATAACACTGGGGTACAGTACTGGGGTGGGGTCAGGTCTGTCACTGTATAACAGTGGGGTACAGTACGGGGGTGGGGGACAGGTCTGTCACAGTATAACACTGGGGTACAGTACTGGGGTGGGGACAGGTCTGTCACTGTATAACACTGGGCTACAGTACTGGGATGGAGACAGGTCTGTCACTGTATAACACTGGGGTACAGTACTGGTGGGGACAGGTCTGTCACTGTATAACACTGGGGTACAGTACGGGGGTGGGGGACAGGTCTGTCACAGTATAACACTGGGGTACAGTACTGGGGTGGGGACAGGTCTGTCACTGTATAACACTGGGCTACAGTACTGGGATGGAGACAGGTCTGTCACTGTATAACACTGGGGTACAGTACTGGTGGGGACAGGTCTGTCACTGTATAACACTGGGGTACAGTACTGGGGTGGGGACAGGTCTGTCACTGTATAACACTGGGCTACAGTACTGGGATGGAGACAGGTCTGTCACTGTATAACACTGGGGTACAGTACTGGTGGGGACAGGTCTGTCACAGTATAACACTGGGGTACAGTACTGGGGTGGGGACAGGTCTGTCACTGTATAACACTGGGCTACAGTACTGGGATGGAGACAGGTCTGTCACTGTATAACACTGGGGTACAGTACTGGTGGGGACAGGTCTGTCACTGTATAACACTGGGGTACAGTACTGGGGTGGGGACAGGTCTGTCACTGCATAACACTGGGGTACTGTACTGGTGGGGACAGGTCTGTCACTGTATAACACTGGGGTACAGTACTGGTGGGGACAGGTCTGTCACTGTATAACACTGGGGTACAGTACTGGTGGGGACAGGTCTGTCACGGTATAACACTGCAGTACAGTACTGAGGTGGGGACAGGTCTGTCACTGTATAACACTGCGATACAGTACTGGGGTGGGGACAGGTCTGTCACTGTATAACCCTGGGGTACAGTACTGGGGTGGGGACAGGTCTGTCACTGTATAACCCTGGGGTACAGTACTGGGGTGGGAAAAGGTCTGTCACTGTATAACACTGGGGTACAGTACTGGGGTGGGGACAGGTCTGTCACTGTATAACACTGGGGTACAGTACTGGGGTGGGTACACGTCTGTCACTGTATAACCCTGGGGTACAGTACTGGGGTGGGGACAGGTCTGTCACTGTATAACACAGCGGTACAGTACTGAGGTAGGGACAGGTCTGTCACTGTATAACACTGGGGTACAGTACTGGTGTGGGCGGGTCTGTCCCTGTATAACCCTGGGGTACAGTCCTGGGTCGGGGACAGGTCTGTCACTGTATAACACTGGGGTACAGTACTGAGGTGGGGACAGGTCTGTCACTGTATAACACTGGGGTACAGTACTAGGTGGGGACAGGTCTGTCACTGTATAACACTGGGGTACAGTACTGGTATGGGTCAGGTCTGTCACTGTATAACACTGGGGTACAGTACTGGGGTAGGGACAGGTCTGTCACTGTATAACACTGGGGTACTGTACTGGGGTGGGGATAGGTCTGTCGCTGTATAACCCTGGGGTACAGTACTGGGGTGGGGACAGGTCTGTCACTGTATAACACTGGGGTACAGTACTGGGGTGGGGATAGGTCTGTCACTGTATAACACTGGGGTACAGTACTGGGGTGGGGTCAGGTCTGTCACTGTTTAACAGTGGGGTACAGTACGGGGGTGGGGGACAGGTCCATCACAGTATAACACTGGGGTACAGTACTGGGGTGGGGACAGGTCTGTCACTGTATAACACTGGGCTACAGCACTGGGATGGAGACAGGTCTGTCGCTGTATAACCCTGGGGTACAGTACTGGGGTGGGGACAGGTCTGTCACTGTATAACACTGGGGTACAGTACTGGGGTGGGGTCAGGTCTGTCACTGTTTAACAGTGGGGTACAGTACGGGGGTGGGGGACAGGTCTATCACAGTATAACACTGGGGTACAGTACTGGGGTGGGGACAGGTCTGTCACTGTATAACACTGGGCTACAGTACTGGGATGGAGACAGGTCTGTCACTGTATAACACTGGGCTACAGTACTGGGGTGGGGACAGGTCTGTCACTGTATAACATTGGGGTACAGTACTGGTGGGGACAGGTCTGTCACTGTATAACACTGGGGTACAGTACTGGGGTGGGGGACAGGTCTGTCACAGTATAACACTGTGATACAGAACTGGTGGGGACAGGTCTGTCACTGCATAACACTGGGGTACTGTACTGGTGGGGACAGGTCTGTCACTGTATAACCCTGGGGTACAGTACTGGTGGGGACAGGTCTGTCACTGTATAACACTGGGGTACAGTACTGGTGGGGACAGGTCTGTCACTGTATAACACTGGGGTACTGTACTGGTGGGGACAGGTCTGTCACTGTATAACCCTGGGGTACAGTACTGGTGGGGACAGGTCTGTCACTGTATAACACTGGGGTACAGTACTGGTGGGGACAGGTCTGTCGCTGTATAACCCTGGGGTACAGTACTGGTGGGGACAGGTCTGTCGCTGTATAACCCTGGGGTACAGTACTGGGGTGGGGTCAGGTCTGTCACTGTATAACCCTGGGCTACAGTACTGGGGTGGGGATAGGTCTGTCGCTGTATAACAGTGGGGTACAGTCCTGGGGTGGGGATAGGTCTGTCGCTGTATAACAGTGGGATACAGTACTGGGGTGGGGACAGGTCTGTCACGGTATCACCCTGGGCTACAGTACTGGGGTGGGGACAGGTAAGATACTGTATAACACTGGGGTACAGTACTGGGGTGGGGACAGGCCTATCACTGTATAACACTGGGGTACAGTACTGGGGTGGGGACAGGTAAGTTACTGTATAACACTGGGGTACAGTACTTGGGTGGGGACAGGCCTATCACTGTATAACACAGGGATACAGTACTGGGGTGGGGACAGGTCTGTTACTGTATAACACTGGGGTGCAGTACTGGGGTGGGGACAGGTCTGTCACTGTATAACACAGGGATACAGTACTGGGGTGGGGACAGGTCTGTTACTGTATAACACTGGGGTGCAGTACTGGGGTGGGGACAGGTCTGTCACTGTATAACACAGGGATACAGTACTGGTGGGGACAGGTCTGTCAATGTATAACACTGGGGTACAGAAATGGGGGTGGGGACAGGTCTGTTACTGTATAACACTGGGGTACAGTACTGGGGTGAGGACAGGTCTGTCACTGTATTACACTGGGGCACAGTACCAGTGGGGACAGGTCT
This sequence comes from Chiloscyllium plagiosum, assembly GCF_037043375.1. Taxonomy (NCBI): domain Eukaryota; kingdom Metazoa; phylum Chordata; class Chondrichthyes; order Orectolobiformes; family Hemiscylliidae; genus Chiloscyllium; species Chiloscyllium plagiosum. The sequence goes on along the minus strand of NW_028270141.1, from coordinate 161,593,119 downwards.
GTCACTGTATAACACTGGGATACATTACTGGGGTGGGGACAGGTGTGTCATTGTATAACACTGGGGTACAGGACTGGGGTGGGGATGGGTCTGTCACTATATAACCCTGGGGTACATTACTGGGGTCGGGACAGGCCTGTCACTGTATAAAACTGGGATACGTTACTGGGGTGGGGACAGGTCTGTCACTGAATAACACTGGGGTACAGTACTGGGATGGGGACAGGTCTGTCGTTGCATAACACTGGGGTACAGAACTGGGGTGGGGACAGGTCTGTCACTGTATAACACTGGGGTACAGTACCGGTGGGGACAGGTGTGCCACTGTATAACACTGGGGTACAGTACTGGGGTGGGGACTGGTGTGTCACTGTATAACACTGGGGTACAGTACCGGTGGGGACAGGTGTGCCACTGTATAACACTGGGGTACAGTACTGGGGTGGGGACTGGTGTGTCACTGTATAACACTGCAGTACAGAAATGGGGTGGGGACAAGTGTGTCACTGTATAACCCTGGGGTACATTACTGGGGTCGGGACAGGCCTGTCACTGTATAAAACTGGGATACGTTACTGGGGTGGGGACAGGGCTGTCACTGTATAACACTGGGGTACAGAACTGGGGTGGGGACAGGTCTGTCACTGTATAACACTGGGGTACAGAACTGGGGTGGGGACAGGTCTGTCACTGTATAACACTGGGGTACAGTACCGGTGGGGACAGGTCTGTCACTGTATAACACTGGGGTACAGAACTGGGGTGGGTACACGTCTGTCACTGTATAACCCTGGGGTACAGTACTGGGGTGGGGACAGGTCTGTCACTGTATAACACAGCGGTACAGTACTGAGGTAGGGACAGGTCTGTCACTGTATAACACTGGGGTACAGTACTGGTGTGGGCGGGTCTGTCCCTGTATAACCCTGGGGTACAGTCCTGGGGCGGGGACAGGTCTGTCACTGTATAACACTGGGGTACAGTACTGAGGTGGGGACAGGTCTGTCACTGTATAACACTGGGGTACAGTACTAGGTGGGGACAGGTCTGTCACTGTATAACACTGGGGTACAGTACTGGTATGGGTCAGGTCTGTCACTGTATAACACTGGGGTACAGTACTGGGGTAGGGACAGGTCTGTCACTGTATAACACTGGGGTACTGTACTGGGGTGGGGACAGGTCTGTCACTGTATAACACTGGGGTACAGTACGGGGGTGGGGGACAGGTCTGTCACAGTATAACACTGGGGTACAGTACTGGGGTGGGGACAGGTCTGTCACTGTATAACACTGGGCTACAGTACTGGGATGGAGACAGGTCTGTCACTGTATAACACTGGGCTACAGTACTGGGGTGGGGACAGGTCTGTCACTTTATAACCCTGGGGTACAGTACTGGGGTGGGGACAGGTCTGTCACTGTATAACACAGCGGTACAGTACTGAGGTAGGGACAGGTCTGTCACTGTATAACACTGGGGTACAGTACTGGTGTGGGCGGGTCTGTCCCTGTATAACCCTGGGGTACAGTCCTGGGGCGGGGACAGGTCTGTCACTGTATAACACTGGGGTACAGTACTGAGGTGGGGACAGGTCTGTCACTGTATAACACTGGGGTACAGTACTAGGTGGGGACAGGTTTGTCACTGTATAACACTGGGGTACAGTACTGGTATGGGTCAGGTCTGTCACTGTATAACACTGGGGTACAGTACTGGGGTAGGGACAGGTCTGTCACTGTATAACACTGGGGTACTGTACTGGGGTGGGGATAGGTCTGTCGCTGTATAACCCTGGGGTACAGTACTGGGGTGGGGACAGGTCTGTCACTGTATAACACTGGGGTACAGTACTGGGGTGGGGATAGGTCTGTCACTGTATAACACTGGGGTACAGTACTGGGGTGGGGTCAGGTCTGTCACTGTTTAACAGTGGGGTACAGTACGGGGGTGGGGGACAGGTCTATCACAGTATAACACTGGGGTACAGTACTGGGGTGGGGACAGGTCTGTCACTGTATAACACTGGGCTACAGTACTGGGATGGAGACAGGTCTGTCACTGTATAACACTGGGCTACAGTACTGGGGTGGGGACAGGTCTGTCACTGTATAACACTGGGGTACAGTACTGGTGGGGACAGGTCTGTCACTGTATAACACTGGGGTACAGTACTGGGGTGGGGGACAGGTCTGTCACAGTATAACACTGTGATACAGAACTGGTGGGGACAGGTCTGTCACTGCATAACACTGGGGTACTGTACTGGTGGGGACAGGTCTGTCACTGTATAACCCTGGGGTACAGTACTGGTGGGGACAGGTCTGTCACTGTATAACACTGGGGTACAGTACTGGTGGGGACAGGTCTGTCACTGTATAACACTGGGGTACTGTACTGGTGGGGACAGGTCTGTCACTGTATAACCCTGGGGTACAGTACTGGTGGGGACAGGTCTGTCACTGTATAACACTGGGGTACAGTACTGGTGGGGACAGGTCTGTCGCTGTATAACCCTGGGGTACAGTACTGGTGGGGACAGGTCTGTCGCTGTATAACCCTGGGGTACAGTACTGGGGTGGGGTCAGGTCTGTCACTGTATAACCCTGGGCTACAGTACTGGGGTGGGGATAGGTCTGTCGCTGTATAACAGTGGGGTACAGTCCTGGGGTGGGGATAGGTCTGTCGCTGTATAACAGTGGGATACAGTACTGGGGTGGGGACAGGTCTGTCACGGTATCACCCTGGGCTACAGTACTGGGGTGGGGACAGGTAAGTTACTGTATAACACTGGGGTACAGTACTGGGGTGGGGACAGGCCTATCACTGTATAACACAGGGATACAGTACTGGGGTGGGGACAGGTCTGTCACGGTATCACCCTGGGCTACAGTACTGGGGTGGGGACAGGTCTGTCACTGTATAACACAGGGATACAGTACAGGGGTGGGGACAGGTCTGTTACTGTATAACACTGGGGTGCAGTACTGGGGTGGGGACAGGTCTGTCACTGTATAACACAGGGATACAGTACTGGTGGGGACAGGTCTGTCAATGTATAACACTGGGGTACAGAAATGGGGGTGGGGACAGGTCTGTCACTGTACAACACTGCGGTACAGTACTGGGGTGGGGACAGGTCTGTTACTGTATAACACTGGGGTACAGTACTGGGGTGAGGACAGGTCTGTCACTGTATTACACTGGGGCACAGTACCAGTGGGGACAGGTCTGTCACTGTATAACACTGGGATACATTACTGGGGTGGGGACAGGTGTGTCATTGTATAACACTGGGGTACAGGACTGGGGTGGGGATGGGTCTGTCACTATATAACCCTGGGGTACATTACTGGGTCGGGACAGGCCTGTCACTGTATAAAACTGGGATACGTTACTGGGGTGGGGACAGGTCTGTCACTGAATAACACTGGGGTACAGTACTGGGATGGGGACAGGTCTGTCGTTGCATAACACTGGGGTACAGAACTGGGGTGGGGACAGGTCTGTCACTGTATAACACTGGGGTACAGTACCGGTGGGGACAGGTGTGCCACTGTATAACACTGGGGTACAGTACTGGGGTGGGGACTGGTGTGTCACTGTATAACACTGCAGTACAGAAATGGGGTGGGGACAAGTGTGTCACTGTATAACCCTGGGGTACATTACTGGGGTCGGGACAGGCCTGCCACTGTATAAAACTGGGATACGTTACTGGGGTGGGGACAGGGCTGTCACTGTATAACACTGGGGTACAGAACTGGGGTGGGGACAGGTCTGTCACTGTATAACACTGGGGTACAGTACCGGTGGGGACAGGTCTGTCACTGTATAACACTGGGGTACAGAACTGGGGTGGGTACACGTCTGTCACTGTATAACCCTGGGGTACAGTACTGGGGTGGGGACAGGTCTGTCACTGTATAACACAGCGGTACAGTACTGAGGTAGGGACAGGTCTGTCACTGTATAACACTGGGGTACAGTACTGGTGTGGGCGGGTCTGTCCCTGTATAACCCTGGGGTACAGTTCTGGGGCGGGGACAGGTCTGTCACTGTATAACACTGGGGTACAGTACTGAGGTGGGGACAGGTCTGTCACTGTATAACACTGGGGTACAGTACTAGGCGGGGACAGGTCTGTCACTGTATAACACTGGGGTACAGTACTGGTATGGGTCAGGTGTGTCACTGTTTAACACTGGGGTACAGTACTGGGGTAGGGACAGGTCTGTCACTGTATAACACTGGGGTACTGTACTGGGGTGGGGACAGGTCTGTCACTGTATAACACTGGGGTACAGTACTGGGGTGGGGATAGGTCTGTCGCTGTATAACCTGGGGTACAGTACTGGGGTGGGGACAGGTCTGTCACTGTATAACACTGGGGTACAGTACTGGGGTGGGGATAGGTCTGTCACTGTATAACACTGGGGTACAGTACTGGGGTGGGGTCAGGTCTGTCACTGTATAACAGTGGGGTACAGTACGGGGGTGGGGGACAGGTCTGTCACAGTATAACACTGGGGTACAGTACTGGGGTGGGGACAGGTCTGTCACTGTATAACACTGGGCTACAGTACTGGGATGGAGACAGGTCTGTCACTGTATAACACTGGGCTACAGTACTGGGGTGGGGACAGGTCTGTCACTGTATAACACTGGGGTACAGTACTGGTGGGGACAGGTCTGTCACTGTATAACACTGGGGTACAGTACTGGGGTGGGGGACAGGTCTGTCACAGTATAACACTGTGATACAGAACTGGTGGGGACAGGTCTGTCACTGCATAACACTGGGGTACTGTACTGGTGGGGACAGGTCTGTCACTGTATAACCCTGGGGTACAGTACTGGTGGGGACAGGTCTGTCACTGTATAACACTGGGGTACAGTACTGGTGGGGACAGGTCTGTCACTGTATAACACTGGGGTACAGTACTGGTGGGGACAGGTCTGTCACTGCATAACACTGGGGTACTGTACTGGTGGGGACAGGTCTGTCACTGTATAACCCTGGAGTACAGTACTGGTGGGGACAGGTCTGTCACTGTATAACACTGGGGTACAGTACTGGTGGGGACAGGTCTGTCACTGTATAACCCTGGGGTACAATACTGGTGGGGACAGGTCTGTCACTGTATAACACTGGGCTACAGTACTGGTGGGGACAGGTCTGTCGCTGTATAACCCTGGGGTACAGTACTGGTGGGGACAGGTCTGTCGCTGTATAACCCTGGGGTACAGTACTGGGGTGGGGTCAGGTCTGTCACTGTATAACCCTGGGCTACAGTCCTGGGGTGGGGATAGGTCTGTCGCTGTATAACAGTGGGATACAGTACTGGGGTGGGGACAGGTCTGTCACGGTATCACCCTGGGCTACAGTACTGGGGTGGGGACAGGTAAGTTACTGTATAACACTGGGGTACAGTACTGGGGTGGGGACAGGCCTATCACTGTATAACACAGGGATACAGTACTGGGGTGGGGACAGGTCTGTCACGGTATCACCCTGGGCTACAGTACTGGGGTGGGGACAGGTAAGTTACTGTATAACACTGGGGTACAGTACTTGGGTGGGGACAGGCCTATCACTGTATAACACAGGGATACAGTACTGGGGTGGGGACAGGTCTGTTACTGTATAACACTGGGGTGCAGTACTGGGGTGGGGACAGGTCTGTCACTGTATAACACAGGGATACAGTACTGGGGTGGGGACAGGTCTGTTACTGTATAACACTGGGGTGCAGTACTGGGGTGGGGACAGGTCTGTCACTGTATAACACAGGGATACAGTACTGGTGGGGACAGGTCTGTCAATGTATAACACTGGGGTACAGAAATGGGGGTGGGGACAGGTCTGTCACTGTACAACACTGCGGTACAGTACTGGGGTGGGGACAGGTCTGTTACTGTATAACACTGGGGTACAGTACTGGGGTGAGGACAGGTCTGTCACTGTATTACACTGGGGCACAGTACTAGTGGGGACAGGTCTGTCACTGTATAACACTGGGATACATTACTGGGGTGGGGACAGGTGTGTCATTGTATAACACTGGGGTACAGGACTGGGGTGGGGATGGGTCTGTCACTATATAACCCTGGGGTACATTACTGGGGTCGGGACAGGCCTGTCACTGTATAAAACTGGGATACGTTACAGGGGTGGGGACAGGTCTGTCACTGAATAACACTGGGGTACAGTACTGGGATGGGGACAGGTCTGTCGTTGCATAACACTGGGGTACAGTACTGGGCTGGGGACTGGTGTGTCACTGTATAACACTGGGGTACAGAACTGGGGTGGGGACAGGTCTGTCACTGTATAACACTGGGGTACAGTACCGGTGGGGACAGGTGTGCCACTGTATAACACTGGGGTACAGTACTGGGGTGGGGACTGGTGTGTCACTGTATAACACTGCAGTACAGAAATGGGGTGGGGACAAGTGTGTCACTGTATAACCCTGGGGTACATTACTGGGGTCGGGACAGGCCTGTCACTGTATAAAACTGGGATACGTTACTGGGGTGGGGACAGGGCTGTCACTGTATAAAACTGGGGTACAGTACTGGGGTGGGGACAGGGCTGTCACTGTATAAAACTGGGGTACAGTACTGGGATGGGGACAGGTCTGTCACTGTATAACACTGGGGTACAGTACCGGTGAGGACAGGTCTGTCACTGTATAACACTGGGGTACAGTACCGGTGGGGACAGGTCTGTCACTGTATAACACTGGGGTACAGAACTGGGGTGGGGACAGGTCTGTCACTGTATAACACTGGGGTACAGTACCGGTGGGGACAGGTCTGTCACTGTATAACACTGGGGTACAGTACCGGTGGGGACAGGTGTGCCACTGTATAACACTGGGGTACAGTACTGGGGTGGGGACTGGTGTGTCACTGTATAACACTGCAGTACAGAAATGGGGTGGGGACAAGTGTGTCACTGTATAACCCTGGGGTACAGTCCTGGGGTGGGGAGAGGTCTGTTACTGTATAACACTGGGGTATTGTACTGGGGTGGGGAAAGGTCTGTCACTATATAACAGTGGGGTACAGTACTGGGGTGGGGGACAGGTGTGTTACTGTAAAATACTGCGGTACACTACTGGTGGGGACAGGTCTGTCACTGTATAACACTGGGGTACAGTACTGGGGTGGGGAGAGGTCTGTCGCTGTATAACACTGGGGTACAGTAGTGGTGGGGACAGGTGTGTTAATGTATAACACTGGGATACAGTACTGGGGTGGGGACAGGTCTGTCACTGTATAACACTGGGGTATAGTACAGGTGGGGGACAGGTCTGTCACTGTATAACACTGGGGCACAGTACTGGGGTGTGGAAAGGCCTGTCGCTGTCTAACAATGGGGCATAGCACTGGTGGGGACAGGTCTGTTGCTGTATAACACTGGGGTGGGGACGGGTGTCACTGTATAACACTGGGGTACAGTACTGGTGGGGACAGGTGTGTCACTGTATAACACTGGGGTACAGAACTGGGGTGGGGACAGGTGTGTCACTATATAACCCTGGGGTACAGTACTGGGGTTGGGACAGGTATGTTAGTGTATAACACTGGGTTACAGTACTGGGGTGTGGACAGGTGTGTCACTGTATAACAGTGGGATACAGTACTGGGGTGGGGACAGGCCTGTCACTGTATAACACTGGGGTACAGCACTGGGGTGGGGACAGGTCTGTTGCTGTATAACACTGGGGTACAGAACTTGTGGGGACAGGCCTGTCACTGTATAACACTGGTACAGTACTGGGGTGGGGACAGGTCTGTTGCTGTATAGCACTGGGGTACAGTAGTGGTGGGGACGGGTCTGTCGTGGTATAACACTGGGGTACAGTACTGGTGGGGACAGGTCTGTCACTGTATAACCCTGGGGTACAGTACTGGTGGGGACAGGTCTGTCGCTGTATAACCCTGGGGTACAGTACTGGTGGGGACAGGTCTGTCGCTGTATAACCCTGGGGTACAGTACTGGGGTGGGGTCAGGTCTGTCACTGTATAACCCTGGGCTACAGTACTGGGGTGGGGATAGGTCTGTCGCTGTATAACAGTGGGGTACAGTCCTGGGGTGGGGATAGGTCTGTCGCTGTATAACAGTGGGATACAGTACTGGGGTGGGGACAGGTCTGTCACGGTATCACCCTGGGCTACAGTACTGGGGTGGGGACAGGTAAGTTACTGTATAACACTGGGGTACAGTACTGGGGTGGGGACAGGCCTATCACTGTATAACACAGGGATACAGTACTGGGGTGGGGACAGGTCTGTCACGGTATCACCCTGGGCTACAGTACTGGGGTGGGGACAGGTAAGTTACTGTATAACACTGGGGTACAGTACTTGGGTGGGGACAGGCCTATCACTGTATAACACAGGGATACAGTACTGGGGTGGGGACAGGTCTGTTACTGTATAACACTGGGGTGCAGTACTGGGGTGGGGACAGGTCTGTCACTGTATAACACAGGGATACAGTACTGGGGTGGGGACAGGTCTGTTACTGTATAACACTGGGGTGCAGTACTGGGGTGGGGACAGGTCTGTCACTGTATAACACAGGGATACAGTACTGGGGTGGGGACAGGTCTGTCACTGTATAACACTGGGGTGCAGTACTGGGGTGGGGACAGGCCTGTCACTGTATAACACTGGGCTACAGTACTGGTGGGGACAGGTCTGTCAATGTATAACACTGGGGTACAGTACTGGGGTGGGGACAGGTCTGTCACTGTACAACACTGCGGTACAGTACTGGGGTGGGGACAGGTCTGTCACTGTATAACACTGGGATACATTACTGGGGTGGGGACAGGTGTGTCATTGTATAACACTGGGGTACAGGACTGGGGTGGGGATGGGTCTGTCACTATATAACCCTGGGGTACATTACTGGGGTCGGGACAGGCCTGTCACTGTATAAAACTGGGATACGTTACTGGGGTGGGGACAGGTCTGTCACTGAATAACACTGGGCTACAGTACTGGGATGGGGACAGGTCTGTCGTTGCATAACACTGGGGTACAGTACTGGGCTGGGGACTGGTGTGTCACTGTATAACACTGGGGTACAGAACTGGGGTGGGGACAGGTCTGTCACTGTATAACACTGGGGTACAGTACCGGTGGGGACAGGTGTGCCACTGTATAACACTGGGGTACAGTACTGGGGTGGGGACTGGTGTGTCACTGTATAACACTGGGATACGTTACTGGGGTCGGGACAGGCCTGTCACTGTATAAAACTGGGATACGTTACTGGGGTGGGGACAGGGCTGTCACTGTATAACACTGGGGTACAGAACTGGGGTGGGGACAGGTCTGTCACTGTATAACACTGGGGTACAGTACTGGGGTGGGGACAGGTCTGTCACTGTATAACACTGGGGTACAGAACTGGGGTGGGGACAGGTCTGTCACTGTATAACACTGGGGTACAGTACCGGTGGGGACAGGTCTGTCACTGTATAACACTGGGGTACAGAACTGGGGTGGGGACAGGTCTGTCACTGTATAACACTGGGGTACAGTACCGGTGGGGACAGGTCTGTCACTGTATAACACTGGGGTACAGAACTGGGGTGGAGACAGGTCTGTCACTGTATAACACTGGGGTACAGTACCGGTGGGGACAGGTCTGTCACTGTATAACACTGGGGTACAGTACTGGGGTGGGGACAGGTCTGTCACTGTATAACACTGGGGTACAGTACTGGGGTGGGGACAGGTGTGTCACTGTATAACACTGGGGTACAGTCCTGGGGTGGGGAGAGGTCTGTTACTGTATAACACTGGGGTATTGTACTGGGGTGGGGACAGGTCTGTCAGTGTATAACAGTGGGGTACAGTACTGGGGTGGGGGACAGGTGTGTTACTGTAAAATACTGCGGTACACTACTGGTGGGGACAGGTCTGTCACTGTATAACACTGGGGTACAGTACTGGGGTGGGGAGAGGTCTGTCGCTGTATAACACTGGGGTACAGTAGTGGTGGGGACAGGTGTGTTAATGTATAACACTGGGATACAGTACTGGGGTGGGGACAGGTCTGTCACTGTATAACACTGGGGTATAGTACAGGTGGGGGACAGGTCTGTCACTGTATAACACTGGGGCACAGTACTGGGGTGTGGAAAGGCCTGTCGCTGTCTAACAATGGGGCATAGCACTGGTGGGGACAGGTCTGTTGCTGTATAACACTGGGGTGGGGACGGGTGTCACTGTATAACACTGGGGTACAGTACTGGGGTGAGGACAGGTGTATCACTGTATAACACTGGGGTACAGTACTGGTGGGGACAGGTGTGTCACTGTATAACACTGGGGTACAGAACTGGGGTGGGGACAGGTGTGTCACTATATAACCCTGGGGTACAGTACTGGGGTTGGGACAGGTATGTTACTGTATAACACTGGGTTACAGTACTGGGGTGTGGACAGGTGTGTCACTGTATAACAGTGGGATACAGTACTGGGGTGGGGACAGGCCTGTCACTGTATAACACTGGGGTACAGCACTGGGGTGGGGACAGGTCTGTTGCTGTATAACACTGGGGTACAGAACTAGTGGGGACAGGCCTGTCACTGTATAACACTGGTACAGTACTGGGGTGGGGACAGGTCTGTTGCTGTATAGCACTGGGGTACAGTAGTGGTGGGGACGGGTCTGTCGTGGTATAACACTGGGGTACAGTACTGGTGTGGTTATATCTAATACAGTGAAACATGTGAATTACCTGTTTGCGGGATCGGGTGGCACATTCCTCAAGGGTTTCAGCAGCTTCCAGCTTCCCCTGTCGTCTGTACAATGCTCCCAGATTTCTCAGTGTGGTGTTGACTGTAGGACTGAGATGAAGAGTTAAGTTTTATTCAGCAGGCTGGTATTACCTCCTCACTTCAGAATATTTTTGTCTCATTAGCAGCAGGTTAGCTCAGGGCTCTGAAATAGCACCACATCAGTCATTTTACACCCTTTATCCCAATTCCCCAGATCAGTCTTCAGATTTAATGACATGAATTTCAGTTCAGTGATCAGTTTAGACCCACACCTCTTTCCGCAGCCAGTCACGTTATTATGACTCCTACCAAACAGTGATCTCACTATTCTAATGCCAGGCCCAGAAGGCTCCTCCCAAACCCAAACGCCGGCCTTCACTGCCAGGCCCAGGAGGCCCTCCCCCCGTCACTGCCGGGCCCAGGAGGCCCTCCCCCACCCACCCCCCGTCACTGCCGGGCCCAGGACGCCCTCCCCCACCCACTCCCCGTCACTGCCGGGCCCAGGACGCCCTCCCCCACCCACCCCCCGTCACTGCCAGGCCCAGGATGCCCTCCCCCACCCAGCCCCCCCGTCACTGCCAGGCCTAGGACGCCTTCCCCCACCCAGCCCCCGTCACTGCCATGCCCAGGACGTCTCCCCCACCCAGTCACCGTCACTGCCAGGCCCAGGACACCCTCCCCCAGTCACTGCCAGACCCAGAACACCCTCCCCCACCCAACCCCCGTCACTGCCAGGCCCAGGACGCCCTCCCCCACCCAGCCTCCCGTCACTGTCAGGCCCAGGACGCCCTCCCCCACCCAGTCACCGTCACTGCCAGGCCCAGGACACCCTCCCCCAGTCACTGCCAGACCCAGAACACCCTCCCCCACCCAACCCCCGTCACTGCCAGGCCCAGGACACCCTCCCCCACCCAACCCCCGTCACTGCCGGGCCCAGGACGCCCTCCCCCACCGACACCCCCCGTCACTGCCAGGCCCAGGACGCCCTCCCCCACCCACCGCCCCCCCCGTCACTGCCAGGCCTAGGACATCCTCCCCCACCCACCGCCCCCGTCACAGCCAGGCCCAGAACGCCCTCCCCCAGTCACTGCAAGGCCCAGAACGCCCTCCCCCAGTCACTGCAAGGCCCAGAACGCCCTCCCCCAGTCACTGCCAGGCCCAGAACGCCCTCCCCCAGTCACTGCGAGGCCCAGGACGCCCTCCCCCACCCACCGCCCCCCCCCCGTCACTGCCAGGCCTAGGACATCCTCCCCCACCCACCGCCCCCGTCACAGCCAGGCCCAGAACACCCTCCCCCAGTCACTGCGAGGCCCAGAACTCCCTCCCCCAGTCACTGCCAGGCCCAGAACGCGCTCCCCCAGTCACTGCGAGGCCCAGAACGCCCTCCCCCAGTCACTGCGAGGCCCAGAACGCCCTCCCCCAGTCACTGCGAGGCCCAGAACGCCCTCCCCCAGTCACTGCGAGGCCCAGAACGCCCTCCCCCAGTCACTGCGAGGTCCAGAACGCCCTCCCCCAGTCACCGCCGGGCCCAGAACGCACCCCCCCCCACCCCTCACAGTCATCGCCGGGCCTAGAACGCTCCCCCCCACCCCACAGTCACTGCCAGGTCCAGAATGCTCCCCCACCCCAACCCCGTCACTGCCAGGCCCAGAATGCTCCCCCACCCTACCCCCCCCCCCACCCCCCCCCATCAGTGCCAGGCCCAGTACGCTCCCTCCCCCACCCCACCCCCTGTTACTGCCAGGCCCAGAACGCTCCCCCCCCCACCCCACCCCCTGTTACTGCCAGGCCCAGAATGCTCCCCCCCACCCCCACACCCCTCCGTCATTGCCAGGCCCAGAACGCTCCCCCCCCCCCCCCCCCCCCCCCACCCCCCCGTCACTGCCGGGCCCAGAACACTTTGTTCTCTGGTTGGCATAAAATACAACCACAGTTTAAAAAAAAAATACATGACAGACCAACTGACCCACCATATCTACTCCAGCCCCTCAGAGACCCACCCAGCCAGTCCCCATTGCCATCCACCTTCCCCCCTTTCAAGTATATCCAGCTCTCTTTTGAACCCTCCAATGGAATCCCTCTCCACCACTCTCCCAGGCAGTGCATTCCAAATCCTAACAACTCTCTATCTCACTCCTCGCCACTTGCTAACAGTCTTGCAATAGTGCCACCTAGTTACTCTCTGTACTTTGTTAAACTTGTTCATAATCTTGAACACCTCAGTTAGGCACCTCATATTCTATTCTGCTCCAAGGACAATTAACCCAATCTCTCTAATCTGTCCTTATCTCTGAAATCCTTCATTTCTGGGATCATTCCAGTAAATCCCCTTTGAACTCTCTCTAGGGCTTTAACATCCTTCCTGAGCTAAGGTGAGCACAATACACCAAATGTGCTATGACCAATGACTGGCAGAGATCATTTCCTCGCTTTTATATTCTATGCGTCAATTTATAAACCCAATGATCCTATCAGCCTTCCCAATAGCTCTTTCAGCTTGCCTGGCCACCTTCACAGAATCATGGACATGATCCCTGAGGTCCCTCTGCTCCTGTGGTGTCAATGAACCGATATTGTCTCTCCATGTTCCTTCTACCAGCATACCTCTTATTTCTCTGAATTGGCATTCATCTACCAGGTGTCTACCCATTTAGTCAACTTGTCAATGTCACTCTGAAGTTACTCAGTGTCATCATCACGATTCACTTTTCTCCCTAGTTTAGTAACATCTGCAAATGGAGAGACTTTGCACTCAACTCCCATCTCCAAATTGTTTATATAAATCAGAAAAAACAGGGGGCCCAGCATTGATCCCTGGGGAACACATCTGTCAACTCAATCCTATGGGCTGGGTGCTGGCAGGTGGGACTTGATTGAGTTGCGATATTTGGTCGGCGTTAATTAACTAAGCAGAGATGGCTGGACAGGTGATGTGCTGTAGCTGTATGATGTGGGAGCTGGCTGGTCCCATTGTGAATGGCAGTGACCACATCTGCAGCAAGTGTTGGTTGCTGGAAGAACTCCGGATCAGAGTTGATGATCTGGAATCTGAGCTTCAAACACTGCGGCACATCCGGGAGGGGGAGAGTTACCTGGACACTTTGTTTCAGGAGGCAGTCACACCTGGGAGATTAAGTAATTCACATTCAGTTAGTGATCAGGGACAACAGAGTGTGACTGTAAGTGAGGGGCAGGAGTGCAGGAGCCTCAGCCCCTGACCTTGTCCAACAGATATGGGATTCTTGCTCCCTGTATGGATGAGGGACTGGATGAGCCAGCTGACCATGGCACCATGGTGCAGAGGGCAATTCAAGAGCGGGGTAGCAAAAAGCCAAGTAGTTGTTATTGGGGATTCTATAATTAGGGGGATAGAGAGTATCCTTTGTGAGCCGGATCGGGAGTCCCGCAGGGTGTGCTGCCTGCCCAGTGCCAGGGTGCAGGACATCTCCGACCGGCTTGAAAGGATATTGGAGCGGGAGGGGGAGGATCCAGTTGTTGTGGTCCACGTTGGCACTAACAACATAGGCAAGGCTAGGAAGGAGGACCTGTTTGGGGATTATCAAGCACTAGAAAGGAAATTGAAGAATAGGTCCTCAAGGGTCATAATCTCTGGATTACTGCCCAAGCCACGTGCTAATTGGCGTAGGGATAAGAAAATTAGGGAAGTAAACACGTGGCTATGAGATTGGTGTGGGAAACAGGGATTCCATTTCATGGGACATTGGCATCAGTTTTGGAACTGGGGAGATCTGTACCGATGGGAACCGATCTGGAATCAGTGTTTTGGCGCAAAGGATAAATAGGATGGTCACTAGGACTTTAAACTTGTGAGTCGGGGGGGCAAGGGAATGGGAAAGGAACAGTATGGAGTGCAATGGAAAGATAAGGCACGTTGCAGGGTTTAAGTTCAATGCAGACAAGGAATGAATCAAAAAGGAAGGATAACTTAGGACATAATACTAGAGGTGATGGAAATCATGAGGATAAGAAAATTAGCATTAAGGTGCTTTTCCTGAATGCTCGAAGCATTCACAACAAAGTAGATGAATTAACAGCATATATCATCACGAATGATTATGTTGTGGTTGCAGGAGGTTCAGGACTGGCAGTTAAACATCTAAGGATTTACAACTTAATGAAAAGACAGGGAGGTGGGCTGAGGGGGGCAGAGTTGCCTTGTTAGTTAACAATGAAATTGAACCTATAGCACTGAATGACAGAGTCAGATGATGTGGAGTCTGTGTGGGTGGAGTTGAGGAACCACAAGGGCAAAAAACCCATAGTGGGAGTTATGTACAGACCTCCCAGCAGTGGTCAGGACCAGGCGTGCAAAACATACCAGGAAATAGATAGGGCATGTCAGAAAGGCAAGGTCACGGTGATCATGGGGGACTTCAATATGCAAATGGACTGGATGACTAATGTTGCCGGTGGATCCAAAGAAAGGGAATTCATGGAATACTTTTTGGAACAGCTTGTTATGGAGCCCACAAGGGAGCAGGCTTTTCTGGACTTAGTGCTACGTAATGACCAAGACTTTATAAAAGATCTTAAAGTAAGGGAAAACTTAGGAGGCAGTGATCATAATGTGGTAGAGTTCAGTCTGCAGTTTGAAAGAGAGAAGGCAAAATCGGATGTAATGGTGTTACAGTTAAATAAAGGTAATTGCAAGGGCCGAGAGAGGAACTGACGAAAATCGACTGGAAGCAGAGCCTAGCGGGGAAGCCAGTAGAGCAACAATGGCAGGAGTTTCTGGGTGTAATTGAGGACACAGTACAGAGGTACATCCCAAAGTAAAGGAAGATTATCCGGCTGGAGGTGAGGGGGCATTAGACAACCGTGGCTGATGAAGGAACTCAGGAAATGTTTCATAGAAAAAGAGAGGATCTATAAAGTGGCCAAGAGCACTGGGAAATCAGAAGATTGGGAAGACTACCAGAATAAACAGAGCATAACAAAGAGAGAAATAAGGAAGGAGAGGATCAAATATGAAGGTAAGCTGGATATAGGTTTGCTCACGGAGCTGGAAGGTTCATGTTCAGACGTCTTGTCACTCTATTAGGTAACATCTTCAGTGAGCCTCCGGATGAAGCATTATTGATGATTCCTGTTTCTATTTATAGAAAGATGTTACCTAGTATGGTGACGAAACGTCTGAACGTGAACCTTCCAGCTCAGCGAGCAAACCTACATCCTAAACCTCAACCTGAGCTACAAATCTCAAAACATGAAGGTAAGCTAGACAGTAACATTAGAAATGATAGTAAATGTTTCTTTCAAAACATAAGAAGCAAACGAGAGGCAAAAGTAGAGATTGGGCTGCTCCAAATTGAAGCAGGAAGGCTAGTGATGGGAGATAAGGAAATAGCTGAAGAACTTAATAAATACTTTGTGTCAGTCTTCACAAAATACTTTCTGAAAGTCCAAATATACAACATCCACAGCACTATCCTCATCCAACGCTTGCGTTACCTCAAAGAACTCAGTTAAATTTGTCAGAAATGACCTGCCCTTGACAAAACCATGTTGACTTATTTTTCTCTAATTCTGTATCCTGGCCTCTGTCCGTTTTCCCACTGTTGCTGTCAGGGTGACAGGTCTGCAGTTTCTTGGGTTATCCTTTGCCCCTTTTCTTAAACTATGGTGTCAGATTTGTAATCCTTTGGGAGTTATCCTGTGTTCAGAGGGGCCTGGAAAATTTCTATCAACAGCTCAGTGATTTGCTCCCTTACCTCAGGCTGCATCCCATCTGGGCCCAGCGATTTCTCTACCTGGAAAGCTGCTAGCCTCCTCTTTATCTATCACTATACTGCTCAGTTTCTCAACATCCACATTTTCAACTGAGCCATTGTCACCATCTTCTATTTTGGCAAAGACAAAGCAAAGTATTCATTTAGTACTGTCTGCCATATCCTCGGCTTCAGTGAGCAGCCTACCCTGCTTGTTCCTTATGGGCCCCACTCCATCCTTCACTAATCTTTGACGATTAATATGTCTGAAGAACATGTTGCTGTTTATTTTAGTACAGCCTACTGTCCTTTCCTCACACTTCCTCCTAACCTTCCTCAGCCTCCCTCCTGCATTTGAGACACTTTCCCTGATTTCTGTTCCTATTATTATTCTGATAATGCTTTATTTGCCTCCTTTCTCTTCCTTATTTTCTCACCAATACCCTTAGCTATCCAGGTACTCTTGCTTTTGATGCCCTGCCTTTGTTTCTCAGGGTGATGTACCTCACTCTCACACTATTCTTCTCTCTTTTGAAAATCCCCATTCTCATGCACATTTTTATCCACCCAAATGTGTTTCCAATCAACCTACTCCAGGTCCACCAATAGACTCTGACAATCGGCTCTTTTTCAGCCTGGGATCTTAATCCTTGACTAGCTTTCATCCTTTTCCAACTTAATATTGAACCATATTATATTATGATCACTATTTCCCCAACACTTCTCCACTCTGATGTTCTCCACTTGCCTGCCTCATTTCCCAGGATCAGATCCAGCAGTCCCCCTCCTTGGGTAGGCCTAGAAATGTACTGTTCCAGAACATTCTTTTGCACACATTACAGGAATGTCTCCCCTTTCACGCCCACAGTATACCTTTTTCCCATCTATCCTGGGGGAATTGAAATCTCACAGCCTTACTTACCCTGCCAACAAATGCTCTCTCCTACCTCCTCGCCGTTATTTGGAGGTCTATAATAAATACCCACCCAGATCATGACCCCCTTCCTGACTCTCACCTCCTACTGTACAGCTTCGAATTTGGGAGCTGAAATATTATGAACCTATTTCCTTGACTGCTGTTGGCAAGTTGATTTCTCCAATCAGCCACAATAATTGTTGGAGATTTATCACAAACCCT
The DNA here is from genome assembly GCF_037043375.1 of Chiloscyllium plagiosum. Classification (NCBI taxonomy): domain Eukaryota; kingdom Metazoa; phylum Chordata; class Chondrichthyes; order Orectolobiformes; family Hemiscylliidae; genus Chiloscyllium; species Chiloscyllium plagiosum. The sequence goes on along the minus strand of NW_028270141.1, from coordinate 161,575,439 downwards.
TGGTGGCACTTTCTGAAGAGACCATTCCACAATATTAGATGGCCAGAACCTCTTCCCACAAATAACTTCCTTCCTTGAATATTTCCTATACAGCCATTAAATGAAGGTTTAGAGTATGAGAGTATGAAGCACTGTGGTTAAACAGCACACCCTCCTGCCCTGCCCTCCTTATCCCCACAGGGTGGCTCTATTCACTGATTGGTCTTGGCTTACCTGTTAACTTTGCAAGCCTTGTACCAGCCACCATACTCTGCGTAGGGAGCACTGTCCTTGTGTTTGCCCTGTGACAGAACAAGAGCATTTCCAATGAGAAGCCTCCTGAGTAGCTCAGTTCTCCCCATTATATTGGACTTCCCTCAATTCCCTATTCCTCATATAAACTTCATTAGCTTTTACACATACACTGATTTACCCAGCTTTACCTCTCAATCTCTGTCCACTGTGATGGTCAGGTTTTCTCTGCTTGGAATAGGTGAGGTGCTCTGCTCTGGTATCGTACAAGTTGCAGATTTCTTCAAATACCATGGGATGCTCCGCAAATTGATAATTTTAGATTTCCGATCACTCGATGTTTCTTCATTAGAGAGTGTGTGGATGAGGTAGGGCCCAAGAGATGAGGGAACAGGCTCAAGTGGCTGCACAGACTCTGCCTGTTCCTGATGTTTCACATCTTCCTTCTTGGCCACTTGGGATTTTGTTAACTCAAGGGTCCTTTGTGACTGAGGATCTGGCATCCCACTCCTTACCTGCAGCCTTAGCTTGGTTGTGAAAGGTGGTGAGGTATTATGGTTAGATATCAATCCAGAAACTCATCTGATGTTCTGGAGAGCCAGGTTTAAATTCCAGCATGGCACATGGTGGAATTTGAATTACATTTTTTAAAAATCAATTGGAATTAAGAATCTACCAGTGTCCAGCGTCCGAAAAACCCATCTGGTTCACTAAAGTCCTTTAGGGAAGGAAACTGCTGTCATTACCTGGTCTGGCCTACATGTGACACAGTAATGTGGTGACTCTGAAATGGCTTTGTAAGTCACTCTGTTGTAACAATTCCTATCAGCAAAGAAAGGAAACGGACCACCTGGCATTGACCTCGACAATGGAAATAGCAGAAACCACCCAGTCGACCCTGTAAACGTTGTCCTCACTAACATCTGGGGCTAATGCCAACATTGGGAGAGCTGTCTCACAGACCAGCCAAGGAACAATCTGACATAGTTATATTCTCAGAACCATACCCGACAGGCAATGTCCCAGACACTACCACAACTATCCCTGGATATATCCTGTCCCACTGGCAGGACAGACCCAGCAGAGGGGACTGCACAGTGGGATTCAGTCTCCATCACTCCTGCTGTGAACACTGTCTCTCTCGCACTCTTGTAGGGGGGTGCAGTCAGGGAATGGGGGAGAGTGTGTTCCTGAGGGTCAAGGATTGGGAGTCTGTTGGATTTGGAGGGAGGGAATCTGAGAAGGAGGGAGAGACTGAGGGGGACAATGAGAGAGTCTGAGTGAAGCTTAGGCCGAGATGAGACAGGAGCACAGTGTCCTGACCTGTTTTATACAGTTGAGCTGATCACTGTCTGGGGGAGGGAATGAAAACCCCCAGGGGGTGGGGATTGAAAACTAAGGGAGGGGTAATGATTCTACTCCTGCAAATGAATTATGCCGTGTATCTCCAGAGGTGGCTACAAACTCAGATAAAGGTTCTTTATAACCAAGGGTGTGTGTGCACAGCCTCTATTTCCAACCCTTTCCCACTGCTGAGCAGCCTGGGACCTTGCCGTTATCAATAACTCTCTGCTCTTACTTTTTCAATAAGGGGCCAGTTTTATCATGAAACAGTCACATGCTTGACACTTCTTAAATAGACAGGCAGGAGGCTGGAAGAACACAGCAAGCCAGGCAGCATCAGGAGCTGGAGAAGTAAATGTTTTGGGTGTAACTCTTCTTCAGGACTAGGGCTGGTTGTGGGGGGGAAGCTGCAGATAAAGGGGGTGGCGGGGGCAGGTTGGTGAGGTGGGGATAGGTGAAGACAGGTAGAGGGTATGACCTGGTTGGTTAATGGGAGGGATGGATCCGGTTGATGCCAGGGAGGAGTGGAAGGGAGGGGGAGGCACTGGGAAGGGAGTCGGGGATGGGGATGGAGGTGATTTGAAGTTGGAAAACTCAATGTTGAGTCCTCCGGATTGTAGGCTGTCCAGATGGAAGATGAGGTGCTCTCCCTCCAAATTGTGGTTTGGTTCGTTGTGGAAATGTAGGAGGCCAAGGAATGTTGGAAAGGGAGTGGGAAGGACGGTGACTGGGAGGTCCGGTCAGCCCGTGGGCCTGGCTCCGATGCTCGGTGAACCATTCCCTAAGTTACCGTTCAGTCTCCCCGATGTAGAGAAGAGCACAGTGGGAGCATGTGATGCAGAAAACTAGGTTGGAGGAGAGGCAGGTGAACCACTGTCCCACCTGGAAGGACTGTGTGGAGCCCTGGATGGAGGTGAGGGGGGTGGGGTACCAGCAGGTTTTGCATCTTTTCCGGTTGTAGGGGAAGGGACAGTGGGGGGAGTTGGTGGAGAGACTGGCACAAACCAAGGACTGGCAGAGGGAATGGTCTTTGCGGAAGGCTGAGATGGATGGAGGGGGGAAAATGTTCTTGGTTATGGGGTCTAGTTGGAGTAGGTAGAAGTGTTAAAGGCTGATGCATAGACTGGGGTGGGATGGTAGGTGAGGACAAGGGGGAACTCTCTTTATTGCATTTGGAGGGGGTGTTAGAGCAGTGGAACGGGGGATGGTGGTGGTGTGGCAGAGGGCTGTCTGGATGACGGGGTTGGGGGGTGAGGTGGAAGCACGTGGTTCGAAATAAGTGGATGCTTGGGAGTGGAATGCATCCTTGTCTGAGCAGACACTCTCTGACACTTCTTAATGGCCATTTTTAACAATGACTTAATGTTTAAATGACTAATTTATTGTTTTTCGATTTGTTGCCTGTAATTCATATTTAATATAGTTGTAAACCTCAGCTTTCGGAGATTTGGCCTTTGGGAACAAACGGTGCAGCCTGGCAGTTCAGGCAGAGGTTTGCTAAGACCGAGTTCCACAGGAGGGTTGACTCAATCCCAACAGTAACAGGGAGGAGATGGAGACAGTGTCACTCACCTTGCTGAGCTCTTCACGTTCCTCAGCATGCATCCAGATGGGTTTATTCTCACCTAGAAACAGCCAGAATATGTCAGACAGCTCCAGGCCTGCCAACACCAACACCCCTCCCCACTGCCTCTTGCCTACATTATCTCCACCCTCCACCCCAAACCGCTCTGAGCAACAATCACCATCCGTAACACCCTGTTCCCCTCGCTGCTCTCCATACTTTCAACACCCTCACATCTTTCCCCATCCCCAGCATCGCTCTGTCCCCTTCCCCGTCCCCACCATTTCACTGTCCCCGTCCCCACCATTTCACTGTCCCCTTCCCCACCATCGCACTGTCCCCTACCCCACCATCGCACTGTCCCCTTCCCCACCATCGCACTGTCCCCGTCCCCACCATCTCACTGTCCCCTTCCCCACCATCTCACTGTCCCCTTCCCCACCATCTCACTGTCCCCTTCCCCACCATCTCACTGTCCCCTTCCCCACCATCTCACTGTCCCCGTCCCCACCATCTCACTGTCCCCTTCCCCACCATCTCACTGTCCCCTTCCCCACCATCTCACTGTCCCCTTCACCACCATCTCACTGTCCCCTTCACCACCATCTCACTGTCCCCTTCCCCGTCCCCACCATCTCACTGTCCCCGTCCCCACCATCTCACTGTCCCCTTCCCCACCATCTCACTGTCCCCGTCCCCACCATCTCACTGTCCCCGTCCCCACCATCTCACTGTCCCCTTCCCCACCATCTCACTGTCCCCGTCCCCACCATCTCACTGTCCCCGTCCCCACCATCTCACTGTCCCCGTCCCCACCATCTCACTGTCCCCGTCCCCACCATCTCACTGTCCCCGTCCCCACCATCTCACTGTCCCCTTCCCCACCATCTCACTGTCCCCTTCCCCACCATCTCACTGTCCCCGTCCCCACCATCTCACTGTCCCCTTCCCCACCATCTCACTGTCCCCGTCCCCACCATCTCACTGTCCCCTTCCCCACCATCTCACTGTCCCCTTCCCCACCATCTCACTGTCCCCTTCACCACCATCTCACTGTCCCCTTCACCACCATCTCACTGTCCCCTTCCCCGTCCCCACCATCTCACTGTCCCCTTCACCACCATCTCACTGTCCCCTTCACCACCATCTCACTGTCCCCTTCCCCACCATCTCACTGTCCCCGTCCCCACCATCTCACTGTCCCCTTCACCACCATCTCACTGTCCCCTTCCCCACCATCTCACTGTCCCCGTCCCCACCATCTCACTGTCCCCGTCCCCACCATCTCACTGTCCCCGTCCCCACCATCTCACTGTCCCCGTCCCCACCATCTCACTGTCCCCGTCCCCACCATCTCACTGTCCCCGTCCCCACCATCTCACTGTCCCCGTCCCCACCATCTCACTGTCCCCGTCCCCACCATCTCACTGTCCCCTTCCCCACCATCTCACTGTCCCCGTCCCCACCATCTCACTGTCCCCTTCCCCACCATCTCACTGTCCCCTTCCCCACCATCTCACTGTCCCCTTCCCCACCATCTCACTGTCCCCGTCCCCACCATCTCACTGTCCCCTTCCCCACCATCTCACTGTCCCCTTCCCCACCATCTCACTGTCCCCGTCCCCACCATCTCACTGTCCCCTTCCCCACCATCTCACTGTCCCCTTCCCCACCATCTCACTGTCCCCGTCCCCACCAACTCACTGTCCCCTTCCCCTTCCCCACCATCTCACTGTCCCCGTCCCCACCATCTCACTGTCCCCTTCCCCACCATCTCACTGTCCCCTTCCCCACCATCTCACTGTCCCCGTCCCCACCATCTCACTGTCCCCTTCCCCACCATCTCACTGTCCCCTTCCCCACCATCTCACTGTCCCCTTCCCCACCATCTCACTGTCCCCTTCCCCACCATCTCACTGTCCCCGTCCCCACCATCTCACTGTCCCCTTCCCCACCATCTCACTGTCCCCTTCCCCACCATCTCACTGTCCCCTTCCCCACCATCTCACTGTCCCCTTCCCCACCATCGCACTGTCCCCTTCCCCACCATCTCACTGTCCCCTTCCCCACCATCTCACTGTCCCCGTCCCCACCATCTCACTGTCCCCTTCCCCACCATCTCACTGTCCCCTTCCCCACCATCTCACTGTCCCCGTCCCCACCATCTCACTGTCCCCTTCCCCACCATCTCACTGTCCCCGTCCCCACCATCTCACTGTCCCCTTCCCCACCATCTCACTGTCCCCGTCCCCACCATCTCACTGTCCCCTTCCCCACCATCTCACTGTCCCCTTCCCCACCATCTCACTGTCCCCGTCCCCACCATCTCACTGTCCCCTTCCCCACCATCTCACTGTCCCCGTCCCCACCATCTCACTGTCCCCGTCCCCACCATCTCACTGTCCCCTTCCCCACCATCTCACTGTCCCCTTCCCCACCATCTCACTGTCCCCTTCCCCACCATCTCACTGTCCCCGTCCCCACCATCTCACTGTCCCCTTCCCCTTCCCCACCATCTCACTGTCCCCGTCCCCACCATCTCACTGTCCCCTTCCCCACCATCTCACTGTCCCCGTCCCCACCATCTCACTGTCCCCTTCCCCTTCCCCACCATCTCACTGTCCCCGTCCCCACCATCTCACTGTCCCCGTCCCCACCATCTCACTGTCCCCGTCCCCACCATCTCACTGTCCCCGTCCCCACCATCTCACTGTCCCCGTCCCCACCATCTCACTGTCCCCTTCCCCACCATCTCACTGTCCCCTTCCCCACCATCTCACTGTCCCCTTCCCCACCATCTCACTGTCCCCTTCCCCACCATCTCACTGTCCCCGTCCCCACCATCTCACTGTCCCCTTCCCCACCGTCTCACTGTCCCCTTCCCCACCGTCTCACTGTCCCCGTCCCCACCGTCTCACTGTCCCCGTCCCCACCATCTCACTGTCCCCGTCCCCTTCCCCACCATCTCACTGTCCCCGTCCCCTTCCCCACCATCTCACTGTCCCCGTCCCCACCATCTCACTGTCCCCGTCCCCACCATCTCACTGTCCCGGCCCCACCATCTCACTGTCGCCGTCCCCACCATCTCACTGTCCCCTTCCCCACCATCTCACTGTCCCCTTCCCCACCATCTCACTGTCGCCGTCCCCACCATCTCACTGTCCCCTTCCCCACCATCTCACTGTCCCCGTCCCCACCATCTCACTGTCCCCGTCCCCACCATCTCACTGTCCCCTTCCCCACCATCTCACTGTCCCCTTCCCCACCATCTCACTGTCCCCTTCCCCACCATCTCACTGTCCCCGTCCCCACCATCTCACTGTCCCCGTCCCCACCATCTCACTGTCCCCTTCCCCACCATCTCACTGTCCCCTTCCCCGTCCCCACCATCTCACTGTCCCCTTCCCCACCATCTCACTGTCCCCTTCCCCACCATCTCACTGTCCCCGTCCCCACCATCTCACTGTCCCCGTCCCCACCATCTCACTGTCCCCGTCCCCACCATCTCACTGTCCCCGTCCCCACCATCTCACTGTCCCCGTCCCCACCATCTCACTGTCCCCTTCCCCACCATCTCACTGTCGCCGTCCCCACCATCTCACTGTCCCCTTCCCCGTCCCCACCATCTCACTGTCCCCTTCCCCACCATCTCACTGTCCCCTTCCCCACCATCTCACTGTCCCCTTCCCCACCATCTCACTGTCCCCGTCCCCACCATCTCACTGTTCCCGTCCCCACCATCTCACTGTCCCCGTCCCCACCATCTCACTGTCCCCTTCCCCACCATCTCACTGTCCCCTTCCCCACCATCTCACTGTCGCCGTCCCCACCATCTCACTGTCCCCTTCCCGACCATCTCACTGTCCCCGTCCCCACCATCTCACTGTCCCCTTCCCCACCATCTCACTGTCCCCTTCCCCACCATCTCACTGTCCCCTTCCCCACCATCTCACTGTCCCCTTCCCCACCATCTCACTGTCCCCTTCCCCACCATCTCACTGTCCCCTTCCCCACCATCTCACTGTCCCCTTCCCCACCATCTCACTGTCCCCTTCCCCACCATCTCACTGTCCCCTTCCCCGGCCCCACCATCTCACTGTCCCCTTCCCCACCATCTCACTGCCCCCGTCCCCACCATCTCACTGTCACCTTCCCCACCATCTCACTGTCCCCTTCCCCACCATCTCACTGTCCCCTTCCCCACCATCTCACTGTCCCCTTCCCCACCATCTCACTGTCCCCTTCCCCACCATCTCACTGTCCCCTTCCCCACCATCTCACTGTCCCCTTCCCCACCATCTCACTGTCCCCTTCCCCACCATCTCACTGTCCCCTTCCCCACCATCTCACTGTCCCCTTCCCCGTCCCCACCATCTCACTGTCCCCTTCCCCACCATCTCACTGTCCCCTTCCCCACCATCTCACTGTCCCCTTCCCCACCATCTCACTGTCCCCTTCCCCACCATCTCACTGTCCCCTTCCCCACCATCTCACTGTCCCCTTCCCCGTCCCCACCATCTCACTGTCCCCTTCCCCACCATCTCACTGTCCCCTTCCCCACCATCTCACTGTCCCCGTCCCCACCATCTCACTGTCCCCGTCCCCACCATCTCACTGTCCCCGTCCCCACCATCTCACTGTCCCCTTCCCCACCATCTCACTGTCCCCTTCCCCACCATCTCACTGCCCCCGTCCCCACCATCTCACTGTCACCTTCCCCACCATCTCACTGTCCCCTTCCCCACCATCTCACTGTCCCCTTCCCCACCATCTCACTGTCCCCTTCCCCACCATCTCACTGTCCCCTTCCCCACCATCTCACTGTCCCCTTCCCCACCATCTCACTGTCCCCTTCCCCACCATCTCACTGTCCCCTTCCCCACCATCTCACTGTCCCCTTCCCCACCATCTCACTGTCCCCTTCCCCACCATCTCACTGTCCCCTTCCCCACCATCTCACTGTCCCCTTCCCCGTCCCCACCATCTCACTGTCCCCTTCCCCACCATCTCACTGTCCCCGTCCCCACCATCTCACTGTCCCCTTCCCCGTCCCCACCATCTCACTGTCCCCTTCCCCACCATCTCACTGTCCCCTTCCCCACCATCTCACTGTCCCCTTCCCCACCATCTCACTGTCCCCTTCCCCACCATCTCACTGTCCCCTTCCCCACCATCTCACTGTCCCCGTCCCCACCATCTCACTGTCCCCTTCCCCACCATCTCACTGTCCCCGTCCCCACCATCTCACTGTCCCCGTCCCCACCATCTCACTGTCCCCTTCCCCACCATCTCACTGTCCCCTTCCCCACCATCTCACTGTCCCCTTCCCCACCATCTCACTGTCCCCTTCCCCGTCCCCACCATCTCACTGTCCCCTTCCCCACCATCTCACTGTCCCCTTCCCCACCATCTCACTGTCCCCGTCCCCACCATCTCACTGTCCCCGTCCCCACCATCTCACTGTCCCCGTCCCCACCATCTCACTGTCCCCGTCCCCACCATCTCACTGTCCCCGTCCCCACCATCTCACTGTCCCCGTCCCCACCATCTCACTGTCCCCGTCCCCACCATCTCACTGTCCCCTTCCCCTTCCCCACCATCTCACTGTCCCCGTCCCCACCATCTCACTGTCCCCTTCCCCACCATCTCACTGTCCCCTTCCCCACCATCTCACTGTCCCCTTCCCCACCATCTCACTGTCCCCGTCCCCACCATCTCACTGTCCCCGTCCCCACCATCTCACTGTCCCCGTCCCCACCATCTCACTGTCCCCTTCCCCACCATCTCACTGTCCCCTTCCCCACCATCTCACTGTCCCCTTCCCCACCATCTCACTGCCCCCTTCCCCACCATCTCACTGCCCCCTTCCCCACCATCTCACTGCCCCCTTCCCCACCATCTCACTGCCCCCTTCCCCACCATCTCACTGTCCCCTTCCCCACCATCTCACTGTCCCCTTCCCCACCATCTCACTGTCCCCTTCCCCACCATCTCACTGCCCCCTTCCCCACCATCTCACTGTCCCCTTCCCCACCATCTCACTGTCCCCTTTCCCACCATCTCACTGTTCCCTTCCCCACCATCTCACTGTCCCCGTCCCCACCATCTCACTGTCCCCGTCCCCACCATCTCACTGTCCCCTTCCCCACCATCTCACTGTCCCCTTCCCCACCATCTCACTGTCGCCGTCCCCACCATCTCACTGTCCCCGTCCCCACCATCTCACTGTCCCCTTCCCCACCATCTCACTGTCCCCTTCCCCACCATCTCACTGTCCCCTTCCCCACCATCTCACTGTCCCCTTCCCCACCATCTCACTGTCCCCGTCCCCACCATCTCACTGTCCCCTTCCCCACCATCTCACTGTCCCCTTCCCCACCATCTCACTGTCCCCTTCCCCACCATCTCACTGCCCCCTTCCCCACCATCTCACTGCCCCCTTCCCCACCATCTCACTGCCCCCTTCCCCACCATCTCACTGCCCCCTTCCCCACCATCTCACTGTCCCCTTCCCCACCATCTCACTGTCCCCTTCCCCACCATCTCACTGTCCCCTTCCCCACCATCTCACTGCCCCCTTCCCCACCATCTCACTGTCCCCTTCCCCACCATCTCACTGTCCCCTTTCCCACCATCTCACTGTTCCCTTCCCCACCATCTCACTGTCCCCGTCCCCACCATCTCACTGTCCCCGTCCCCACCATCTCACTGTCCCCTTCCCCACCATCTCACTGTCCCCTTCCCCACCATCTCACTGTCCCCGTCCCCACCATCTCACTGTCCCCGTCCCCACCATCTCACTGTCCCCTTCCCCACCATCTCACTGTCCCCTTCCCCACCATCTCACTGTCTCCGTCCCCACCATCTCACTGTCCCCGTCCCCACCATCTCACTGTCCCCGTCCCCACCATCTCACTGTCCCCGTCCCCACCATCTCACTGTCCCCGTCCCCACCATCTCACTGTCCCCTTCCCCACCATCTCACTGTTCCCGTCCCCACCATCTCACTGTCCCCTTCCCCGTCCCCACCATCTCACAGTCCCCTTCCCCACCATCTCACTGTCCCCTTCCCCACCATCTCACTGTCCCCTTCCCCACCATCTCACTGTCCCCGTCCCCACCGTCTCACTGTCCCCTTCCCCACCGTCTCACTGTCCCCTTCCCCACCGTCTCACTGTCCCCGTCCCCACCATCTCACTGTCCCCTTCCCCACCATCTCACTGTCCCCGTCCCCACCATCTCACTGTCCCCTTCCCCACCATCTCACTGTCCCCTTCCCCACCATCTCACTGTCCCCTTCCCCACCATCTCACTGTCCCCTTCCCCACCATCTCACTGTCCCCTTCCCCACCATCTCACTGTCCCCTTCCCCACCATCTCACTGTCCCCTTCCCCACCGTCTCACTGTCCCCTTCCCCACCGTCTCACTGTCCCCGTCCCCACCATCTCACTGTCCCCTTCCCCACCATCTCACTGTCCCCGTCCCCACCATCTCACTGTCGCCGTCCCCACCATCTCACTGTCCCCTTCCCCACCATCTCACTGTCCCCGTCCCCACCATCTCACTGTCCCCTTCCCCACCATCTCACTGTCCCCTTCCCCACCGTCTCACTGCCCCCTTCCCCACCGTCTCACTGTCCCCTTCCCCACCATCTCACTGTCCCCGTCCCCACCATCTCACTGTCGCCGTCCCCACCATCTCACTGTCCCCGTCCCCACCATCTCACTGTCCCCTTCCCCACCATCTCACTGTCCCCTTCCCCACCGTCTCACTGCCCCCTTCCCCACCGTCTCACTGTCCCCTTCCCCACCGTCTCACTGTCCCCTTCCCCACCGTCTCACTGCCCCCTTCCCCACCGTCTCACTGTCCCCTTCCCCACCATCTCACTGTCCCCTTCCCCACCATCTCACTGCCCCCTTCCCCACCATCTCACTGTCCCCGTCCCCACCATCTCACTGTCCCCTTCCCCACCATCTCACTGTCCCCTTCCCCACCATCTCACTGTCCCCTTCCCCACCATCTCACTGTCCCCTTCCCCACCATCTCACTGCCCCCTTCCCCACCATCTCACTGTCCCCGTCCCCACCATCTCACTGTCCCCTTCCCCACCATCTCACTGTCCCCTTCCCCACCATCTCACTGTCCCCTTCCCCACCATCTCACTGTCCCCGTCCCCACCATCTCACTGTCCCCGTCCCCACCATCTCACTGTCCCCTTCCCCACCATCTCACTGTCCCCTTCCCCACCATCTCACTGGCCCCGTCCCCACCATCTCACTGTCCCCTTCCCCACCATCTCACTGTCCCCTTCCCCACCATCTCACTGTCCCCTTCCCCACCATCTCACTGTCCCCTTCCCCACCATCTCACTGTCCCCTTCCCCACCATCTCACTGTCCCCTTCCCCACCATCTCACTGTCCCCTTCCCCACCATCTCACTGTCCCCTTCCCCACCATCTCACTGTCCCCTTCCCCACCATCTCACTGTCCCCTTCCCCACCATCTCACTGTCCCCTTCCCCACCATCTCACTGTCCCCGTCCCCACCATCTCACTGTCCCCTTCCCCACCATCTCACTGTCCCCTTCACCACCATCTCACTGTCCCCTTCCCCACCATCTCACTGCCCCCTTCCCCACCATCTCACTGTCCCCTTCCCCACCATCGCACTGTCCCCTTCCCCACCATCTCACTGTCCCCTTCCCCACCATCTCACTGTCCCCTTCCCCACCATCTCACTGTCCCCTTCCCCACCATCTCACTGTCCCCGTCCCCACCATCTCACTGTCCCCTTCTCCACCATCTCACTGTCCCCTTCCCCGTCCCCACCATCTCACTGCCCCCTTCCCCACCATCTCACTGTCCCCTTCCCCTTCCCCACCATCTCACTGTCCCCTTCCCCAGCATCTCACTGTCCCCTTCCCCGTCCCCAGCATCTCGCTGTCCCCGTCACACTTTCTCAACGTCCCTCCAAATGCACCAAGTTTCATCCTTAACCAGTCCTGTTGTACACCCTACCCCAGTCACTAATCCCATCTCCCCCTTCACTAAATAATTCACATCATACTGTCCCCTTCACATGAAATGCCATTAAACATCAGTGAAGGTTAGAAAGCGAAAAGTGGGAAGGGCGTGGGTGGAGAGACAGAGGGTGGGGCGTGGGTGGAGAGACAGAGGGAGGGGCGTGGGTGGAGAGACAGAGGGAGGGGCGTGGGTGGAGAGACAGAGGGAGGGGCGTGGGTGGAGAGACAGAGGGAGGGGCGTGGGTGGAGAGACAGAGGGAGGGGCGTGGGTGGAGGGACAGAGGGAGGGGCGTGGGTGGAGGGACAGAGGGAGGGGCGTGGGTGGAGGGACAGAGGGAGGGGCGTGGGTGGAAGGACAGAGGGAGGGGGGTGGGTGGAGAGACAGAGGGAGGGGGGTGGGTGGAGAGACAGAGGGAGGGGCGTGGGTGGAGAGACAGAGGGAGGGGCGTGGGTGGAGAGACAGAGGGAGGGGCGTGGGTGGAGAGACAGAGGGAGGGGCGTGGGTGGAGAGACAGAGGGAAGAGGTTCCAATGGAACGATAGAGGAAGAGGTTTGAATGGAGAAATGGAGGGAAGGAGTTTCAATGGGGAGATAGAGATGGGTCTCGATGGTAAGTGAATGAGAGATTAGTGAAGTTTGTTTTGGTAATGGGTATTTATTTCCCTCTTGGTCTTCAATTTGCTTGATAAACGTTCTATTCTCAGGACCCAGCTTTTAGAATTTGTTTGGGAATGTACCGTTGACTGATCCAAACTCCTTTTCATGAGCACGTGTCAGGATATCCTTGTACAGAGTCTCAGCCTCTTTGTACTTGCCTTGCTTCAGATAGCACGATGCCTACCAGAGAGAAATCAGTGACCAGCTTAGTACATCCACTTTGAACTCAGAGCAGAGGGGCAGTGTGAACACGTGCCCTGCTATCACAACTGATGCAGGCCAGTATCCGGCAGGAGCAGGTGCCAACAGGCCTGACTGACAAGGGGATAGTTGTACCCAGGGACAACCACCTTCCTGATCATCACCTCTCTCCCACCGTGTAAGTATACAATTACCCTTTCCGTGCACCCAATCCACCCTGGAATTCTTGAGTTTCCTCAGTCATCCAACATATCATGTCTTCCGGAATCCTTCCCAGCTCCCTGCCAGTCTCCACATCAGTGCCCTTCCACAGGGACATCAGGGCAGGATCAGTGTACAGGAGGGGGTTAGTCATAACAAAGCCAAACCATCATGTACTAGCTTCCCCCAGCCCCACTAACACCCTGTACTCCCTCAGATTTCCCCACATTCTTCTGTTATCCTATTTCCCCACTCACAATAAACCCTCAGTACTCACTGACCTCTCTCAGTACCCCATCCTTTTGCACTGTACTCCCACAACATCCTGCTACACTGCTGCTCTTTCCTTATACACCCCACCACCCACTGCTTTCCCACAAAGCTCAATTTCATTCCCAACACCTCGCTGCCATTCACTTCTTCACCGAGCCCCCGCCCACACCCAAATTACCCAGTCCCAGCCCCACCCCCTCAGCCTCACTCACACCCCTTGGTCCTGCTCCCCCACCCAGGGCTCAGCCCTGACCACACCTCTCGGTCTCGCTCCCCCACCCACACCCCTTGGCCCTGCCCACACCCAGTGGCTCCTCATGTCCCACCACACCCCCCATTGGGCCCCACCCACACCCCCCCATTGGGCCCCACCCACACCCCCTCATTGGGCCCCACCCACCGGTCTGACCCTGACAGCTTACCAGATTGTTCTTGGTCTTGGCCACATTTGGGTCATCAGGTCCAAGCCGAGACTCATAGATTTCCAGGGCACGTCTGTAATAGTACTCCACTTCCTCATACTTGCCCTGGTTCTGACACAGCAGCGCCAGATTATTCAGCTGTTTGGCTACATCAGGGTGATCTTTGCCCAGGACCTATGTAAGGCAAACACCATGTCGGACAGCTCAGTACATCCACAACACAGATCAGTGCTGAGGCCACAATTATTCACAAAATACCACTGGCACAGTGAGACACAACATGAAACTGCAAGTACAAACACAATCTGTCATTCAACACGATCAGGGCTAATCTCGATCTTATTGCCATATTTCCACTTTCCCCAAATATGTATTCCCTACAGTGTGGAATGTGACCACTGAGTCTTAACTAAGCTTCCAAAGGACATCTCACCCTGTCCCCATAAATGTCCCACAGGTAATCTACCTAGCCTTCACATCCCTGGACACTATGGATAACTTAACATGGCCAATCCACCCTTACCTGTACATCTTTGGACTGTGGGAGCATCCGCAGACATGGGGAGAATGTGCCAATTCCACATATCCTTCGATTTAGGGTGTAGGTTTGCTCGCTGAGCTGTAGGTTTGATATCCAGACGTTTCATTACCTGGCTAGGTAACATCACTTGGAGGTCACCACTGATGATGTTACCTAGCCAGGTAATGAAACATCTGGATATCAAACCTACAGCTCAGGGAGCAAACCTACACCCTAAACCTCAACCTGAGCTACAAACCTTGCAATATCCTTCGATGTTGTGATAATCAAAAAGATTATCAATCTCTTTCTTGAATACACTCAGAAACCTGTCACCACAGCTGCCTGTAGTAGTAAATCCCACAGGTTTACTCACGTCTGAGTGAAGAAGTATTTTCTCATCTCAGTATCCTGGGACTATGATGGCTGGTTCTGGACTCCCCATGCAGGGAAACATTCATCCTACATCTCGTCTGTCCAAACCTGCTGAATTTTAGACATTTCAATCATATCCCACTCATCCTTCTAAACTCCAGTGAATTCAGGCCCAGTTGAACCAATCTCTCTCATGGGAGAGCCCTACCATCCCCAGTATCAGTCCAGGGACCTCCCCCCCCACTGCAGACCCTCTATGGGTGGTCTATCCTTCCTTAGGTAGAGAGACCGAACCTGCATGCAGTGCTCCAGGTGTGCTCTCACCAAGACCCTGTATAACTGAAGGAAGACATCACTATTTCTCAATTCCAATCCTTCTGCACTGGAGGGCATTGTATCATGTGCCTTCCTAATTGCTTGCTGCAATTGCCTGTCTACTTTCACTGACTGATCTATTAGGATTCCCAGATCCCTTTACACATCCACACTTCCCAACAGACCACGGTTTAAATCATAGTCTCCCTTTCTGTTCCTTCACACCAATTTGGATAACTTCACATTTAGTCACATTGTATTGTATCTGCCATGTGTTTGCACACTCACTCATCATGTCTAAATGGCCTTGAAGTCTCCATGCATTCTCCTCACAAACCACAATCCCACCCAGTTTTGTATCGTCAGCATGCTGCATTCAGTTTCCAAGACAAGGTCCTTTATATGTACGGGTGAATAGCTGTAGCCTAAACACCCGTCCTTGCAAACCTATGGTCACTGCCTACAATCTGAAAAAAGAGCTATTTATTCACACACTCTGTTTCCTAACTGTCAACCAATTCTCAATCCATGCCAATATATTACCCCCACTGTCTGTTAATATTGCCCACTAGCCTCTCGTGACAGACCTTATGAAAAGGCTTCTGAAAATGCAAGTACACCATATTCACAGGTTTGCCTTAATTATTCTAGTTACTTCCTCAAAAAACCCCAGTATATTTGTGCAGCACTTCCTTCAGTTCCTTCCTGTCTTGTACCCCCTTGCGTTTCAGTCATGCTGCATGGTATTTGTGTTCTACAATGAACACAGACACTATAATTGGTCAAACTTTCTGCCGTGTACTCATTTCCAGTAGTAATTCTCCAATTTCCCGGTCTAAGGGACTCAGTGCTGACTTCAGCTAGTCTTGTTGATTTCAATATTTTCAGAGACTCGTTTACTTGTCTGTATACTCCCCGCTTGACTTGCCTCATGCTGCAATTTCGCCTTTTGTTCTTTGTCATTCTTTGCCGGTTTCGAAACCTGCGCAATCTTCTGCCAGATCGTAATGTTCACAATATGGCTGTGTTTTCCTTCACTTTGCTACCGATGTTCACTTCTCTTGTGAACAACACTGGTGTTTCCTTCTGAGAGTATTCTTTTTGCAATACCTTTGTTAAATGGGATTAAAGATCTCCTTAAGGGCCAGCCACTGCTTTTTTTTTAAATGATTTTTCTAGTTAATTTTAGTCAATGTTGGCCATAATACCTTGTAAGTGCCAATGTGAAGCTGAAGACAACAGTTCCAGATTCAGGCTTCTCACTCTCACTCTGAATGTGGAATGCTACCTAAAGGCTCCTTGATGATGTGATCATGAGTTATTCGTGGGTCACTGCACAGTGGCAGGCAGCTTTTAAACTTGTAAACTCTACCATCCAAAGGACAACGGTATCAGACACACAGGAACTCCAGCACTTACAAGATCCCCTACCAAATCAGACAACACCGTGACTTGGAAAATTATCATCTTTTCTTCAGTGCTGCTTGGTAAAATACCTGGAACTCCCTTCTGAAAAGCTCTGTGGACATCAAGGATTGAAGTGGTTTAGGGATGGGCAAAAAGCTGACTCAGCAAGGGATACCTGCAGTCCATGAATGAAGAATCAGAAACCTGGCCCCTGAGAATGCACTACCCAAAGAATCCGTCCTCAACATATTTCATGCACACATTCACCAGGCTACACAGGAGTCTCAAAAGTGTGGCTCTCCCTCAGCACTGACCCTCCGACAGTGCGGCTCTCCCTCAGCACTGACCCTCCGACAGTGCGGCTCTCCCTCAGCACTGACCCTCCGACAGTGCGGCTCTCCCTCAGCACTGACCCTCCGGCAGTGGGCACTCCCTCAGCACTGACCCTCCGGCAGTGGGCACTCCCTCAGCACTGACCCTCCGGCAGTGCGGCACTCCCTCAGCACTGACCCTGTGAGTGTGGCACTCCCTCAGAACTGACGCTGTGACAGTGTGGCACTCCCTCAGTGATGGTGTAACCTTATCTCCGTTGTTGTGGTTCTGTTCGCCGAACTGGAAATTTTTGTTGCAAATGTTTCGTCCCCTGTCTAGGTGACCTCCTCAGTGCTTGGGAGCCTCCTGTGAAGCGCTTCTGTGGTGTTTCCTCCGGCATTTATAGTGGCCTGTCCCTGCCGCTTCCGGTTGTCAGTTTCAGCTGTCCGCTGTAGTGGCCGGTATATTGGGTCCAGGTCGATGTGTTTGTTGATGGAGTTTGTGGATGAGTGTCAAGTTTCTAGGAATTCCCTGGCTGTTCTTTGTTTGGCTTGCCCTATAATGGTAGTGTTGTCCCAGTCAAATTCATGTTGCTTGTCGTCTGCGTGTGTGGCTACTAGGGATAGCTGGTCGTGGCGTTTCGTGGCTAGTTGATGTTCATGGATGCGGATCGTTAGCTGTCTTCCTGTTTGTCCTATATAGTGTTTTGTGCAGTCCTTGCATGGGATTTTGTACACTACATTAGTTTGCTCATGCTGGGTATCGGGTCCTTCGTTCTGGTGAGTTGTTGTCTGAGGGTGGCTGTTGGTTTGTGTGCTGTTATAAGTCCTAGTGGTCGCAGTAGTCTGGCTGTCAGTTCGGAAATGCTCCTGATGTATGGTAGTGTGGCTAGTCCTTTGGGTTGCGGCATGTCCTCGTTCCGTTGTCTTTCTCTTAGGCATCTGTTGATGAAATTGCGCGGGTATCCTTTCCTAGACATGATGGTACAGAGAACACCGAACGGAGAATTCACCACAAGGGTATACAGGAAAGCCACACACACAGACCAAGTCCTGAACTATGAAAGCAACCACCCCAACACACACAAATGGAGTTGCATCAAGACACTATTCAAAAGGGCCACAACACACTGCAGTACACCAGAACTGCAAAAAGAGGAAGAGGAACACCTATACAAGGTATTTGCCAAAAACGGATACCCCCGCAATGTGGTGGAGGAAACACCACAGAAGCGCTTCACAGGAGGCTCCCAAGCACTGAGGATGTCACCCAGACAGGGGACGAAACGTTTGCAACAAAAATTTCCAGCTCGGCGAACAGAACCACAACAACGAGCACCCGAGCTACAAATCTTCACCCAAACTTTGAACCTTATCTCCCTCTGCACCTTGAAGCAATTCGAGGTGATATCTCTGTATTGTTGTGAACGGTCTGACAGCTCCATCCTGTAACTAACCGCTATCACGCGACACTGCAAGCACAGGACGCTTACCTTCTCCCGGATTTCCAACGCTCTCTTACACAGAGGCTCTGCTTCTTTGTACTTGCCTCGCTTGCCGTACAGAACGGCGAGATTATTCAGCGTCGCTGCTACCTGCTCACAACAAACAGCAATCGGTCAGTCAACAAGCTCTTCAAGCTGGGACCCCCTTCTCCCTGAAACCCAACATTATCATTCAAAACAAGAAAACAACGCGCTTTCCTCTTTAACTGACCCCCGTCCTGTCCCTGTCCTGGGGTGTTTAATGGGGACCATGTAGAGAGAGCTTTACTCCATATCTAATCCCGTGCTGTCCATGTCCCAGGGGATGTTTGATGGGGACAGTGTAGAGGCAACTTTACTCCGTATCTAACCCCGTGCTGTCCATGTCCCTGGGGTATGTGATGAAGGTGGGGAGTGGGGATGAGGTTGGGGGTGTGGTTGGGGTGGAGTGCGGATGGGGATAACTGGATGAGGAATGAGGGTGAAGCCAGATGGGGTACAGGTGGGTGTGGTTGGGGGGAGCCAAATGGAAGTGGGATGAGGGCAGATGGTGCAGGGGTGGAGGCCATGGGGCAGTCGATGTGAGGTTGGGGCGGACAGTGCAGGTGTTGGGGTGGTTGTTTGCTCAGGACCCGATCCCACATACTGCCTCCTGGTCTCCCCAGCAGCATCCTCCACTTACAGCTGGGTGGTCCTTGCCCAAGGTCTTCTCTCTGATGGACAGGGCATCGTTTAACAGATGGGCAGCCTCCTTGTATTTATTCTGGTCCCTGTGTAGAGATATGAGAGAGATGCTTCAGCACACATCAGAAACGGACAGCACTGAGACACAGGCTGCCTGGCAATGTGTACCCCATGCCCGGTGTAGTGCTCACCTGTACACCAGTGCCAGGATGTTGAGCATGGTCGCTACATCAGGGTGATCATGGCCTGAAGTCTTCTCCAGATCCTCCAGTGCCTGCTTGCAGAGGGGCACTGCCACCTCATAGCGTCCCTGAGAGGCGTACTGGATCACCAGGTTGTGCAGGGTCCTCAGGCGTGCTGGGATCTCATAGCCACCCTGCTGAGCAGCTGCAACAGCACTGCTGCCATGAGGGTGACTGACTGTGGCAGAGAGAAACACACAGAGGAACTGTGAAATACACCACGGAGAGCCAGGCTGGGTGTGAGGGGGGGGGGGGGGGGGGGAGATGGGACCCAGAGAGGAGGTGGGGGGGGAAAATCCAGAGAGGAGGGGGGGGACTCAGGGGTGGGGAGGGTGGGGGGGGGAACCCAGAGAGGAGGGGGGGGGGGGAGGGACCCGGGGTGGGGCAGGGGGGAGGGAGAACCCAGAGAGGAGGAGGGGGGGGGGACTCAGGGGTGGGGGGGGTGGGGGGGGGGAGAACCCAGAGAGGAGGGGGAGGGGAGAGGAGGGACCCGGGGGGGGGGCAGGGGGGATCCCAGAGAGAGAGCGGGGGGGAGGGACCCGGGGGTGGGGGAGGGGCCCAGAGAGGAGGGGGGGAGGGACCCAGAGAGGTTGGGGGGGGGGAACCCATAGAGAGGAGGGTGGGGTAGGGGGGAACTGAGAGAGAGGAGGGGTGGGGGCGGGACCCAGCGAGGAGGGGGCGGGACCCAGCGAGGAGGGGGCGGGACCCAGCGAGGAGGGGGCGGGACCCAGCGAGGAGGGGGCGGGACCCAGCGAGGAGGGGGCGGGACCCAGCGAGGAGGGGGCGGGACCCAGCGAGGAGGGGGCGGGACCCAGCGAGGAGGGGGCGGGACCCAGCGAGGAGGGGGCGGGACCCAGCGAGGAGGGGGCGGGACCCAGCGAGGAGGGGGCGGGACCCAGCGAGGAGGGGGCGGGACCCAGCGAGGAGGGGGCGGGACCCAGCGAGGAGGGGGCGGGACCCAGCGAGGAGGGGGCGGGACCCAGCGAGGAGGGGGCGGGACCCAGCGAGGAGGGGGCGGGACCCAGCGAGGAGGGGGCGGGACCCAGCGAGGAGGGGGCGGGACCCAGCGAGGAGGGGGCGGGACCCAGCGAGGAGGGGGCGGGACCCAGCGAGGAGGGGGCGGGACCCAGCGAGGAGGGGGCGGGACCCAGCGAGGAGGGGGCGGGACCCAGCGAGGAGGGGGCGGGACCCAGCGAGGAGGGGGCGGGACCCACAGATGGATGTTACCAGTTCATTCAGCAAGGAAACAGAGAGAGACCCAGAGAAAAGTTAAAGTTGTTCCTTTGTTTAAGGCGACAACAGGGATAATTTGGCAAATTACAGGCCGCTGAGCCTTACACCAGTGGTATGGAAATTATTCGACAAGATTCTCAGGAACAGGATTGATTCACATTTGGAAAAATACAGACTAATTAGTGCGAAGCAGCATGGCTTTGTGCAAGGGCAGTGGAGTCTCACAAACGTGATTGAGGTTGTTGAGGAAGTGACAGAGATGATTGAAGAGGGCAGGGTGGTAGATGTTATCTATATGGACTTTAACAAGACCTTTCACAAGGTCCCTCATGGCAGGCTGATACAGAAAGCATGGGATCGTGGTGAGCTGGTAAGATAGATATAGAACTGGCATTGCCACAGAGCGTGGTGGTGAAGAGTGTTATTCTGACTGGAGATCTGTGATGGGTGGTGTCCCACAGGGATCAGTGCTGGGACCTCTGTTCTTTGTTACAGATATAAATGATCTGGTGGAGAATGCAGGGGGCCTGATTAGTAAGTTTGCAAACAACACAAAGATTGAGGGAGCTGTGGATAATGAGGAGGATTGCCAGAGGATACAGCAGGATGTAGACAAACTAGAGGCTTGGGCAGAGAAATGGCAGATGGAGTTGACTCTGTGTAAATGCAAGCTGAGGCATTTTGGAAAGTCTAATGCAGGAGGGAGGTATACAGAAAATGGCAGAACCCTCAGTAACATTAACATACAGAGGGATCTAGGCATACAGGTCGGCATTTCCCTGAAAGTGCAGGAAAGAGGGAAGGTGGAAGTGGGTGGGGGAAGGGTAGTGAGAAGAGGGCGAGAGGATGCCGAAGAGGGAAGAATAGAGCAAGTGTGGGAGAATGAATAAAACAGGGAGGTAGAGGGAAGCCGAAGAACAGAGATAGAGAGAGAGTGCAAAATAGAGAGGAGCTCACTTCCTGTGCCGTGTTCTTCCTCCTCAGGAAAGAGATCCTCCAGTGAATCCTTCGAAGAGTCACCTTCCTTTTCTTCCTGCATTTCAAACAAACCCACGCAATTCAACATCAAATCAAAAGGAGGGAGGGAGGCATGCAGGGAATAAAGCAGGAAGTGTGCTTTGGGAGTGAGGGGTCACGCAATGGGGCCAGGTTGACTTTTTTGGGGGGTCGGGATGGGGGTTCGGAAGGGCAAAGGGTCAGAGGAATGGAGTCAGGGTGAGTGTTTGGGGAGTTGAAGAGTCGGGGTGAGGGTTTGGGGGTGAAGGGTCAGGGGATGGGGTTGGGGTGAAGGATCGGGGTTAGGGTTGGGGGGGAAGGGTCAGGGGATGGGGTTGGGGTTAGTGTTTGGGAATGAAGGGTTGGGGTTAGGGTTTAGAGGGGTGAAGGGTCAGGTGGATGGGGTCAGGGTTGAAAGGTCAGGGTTAGAATTGGGGGAAGGGTCAGGGTTATGGTTTTAGGGGGAAGGATTGGGTTTAGCGATTGGGGGTGAAAAGTCCGGGTTTGGAGGGGGCAAGGGTTGGTGTTAGGGTTTTGGGGGTGTCAGGGTCTGGGTGAGGGTTTGGGGGGGATGAAAGGTGGGCGGACGTGGTCGGGGTTAGGGTTTGGGGGGTGAAAGGTGGGAGGATGAGGTCGGGGTGAGGGTTTGGGGGGTGAAAGGTGGGAGAATGTGGTCGGGGTGAGGGTTTGGGGGGTGAAAGGTGGGAGGGTGTGGTCGGGGTGAGGGTTTGGGGGGTGAAAGGTGGGAGGATGTGGTCGGGGTGAGGGTTTGGGGGGTGAAAGGAGAAGTGGAGGAAAGCAATCTGGGGACATTCCCCATAAAAAGATAATAAAGACAGAGAAAATAAACCACGAGAGCAAACTAGCGAGGAAGATAAAAAGTTACAATAAGAGCTTCTTTAAATATATTAAAAGAGAGAGTGGTCAAAGTGAACTCAGGCCCCGCAGAAAATGAAACTGGGCAGATGGGTCTGGAGATTGGGTTAGCATGGCAGAGGGACTGAAACAGTACTTTGCACTTTACAATGGAAGAATCTTTGAACATCTCATTCATCCGACAGAAAACAAGAGAGAAATTAAATGCCATCACCATCATGAGGGATGTAATTTCTGATAAACTAATGGGGGTAAAGGCAGACCTACACCCTGGCACCAAGGGCTTGCATCTTTGGATCCTAAAGGAGACAATGGATGCCTTGGTTGTAATTTTCCTAAAGTCCTTCAATTCTGGAGAAGTACCAGAAGGTTTGGAAAACCGCAAATATGACAGCCCTGTTCAAAAAGGGAGGTGGTAAAAAGTAGGTAATATCTATTGTTAGGAGCAGGTGGAGGCAAGTGAAGCCTTTGAGCCCACTCTGTCATTTAACATGACCAGGGCTGATCTTATCTTGGTCTGAACCCCACTTCCCTGCCTCCTCCCCTTTATCCCACTTTTCATCACAAACATATCAATTTGTTCCTTGAATCTGTGGATTGATTCTGTCCCCACTCTGCACTCTGGGGCAGTGAGTCCCACAGACCGACAAGGTGTTTCTGCTCCTCTGTGTTCGGAATCTCCCTCCTTTCACTCGACATCTATGACCTCTTGTTCTAGACTGCCCCACAGGGGGGGGGGGGGGGGGGGGGGAGCATCTGTTCCACGTCCACCTTATCAATTCCCTTAAGTATTTTATACCCCTCAATCGGATCCTTCCTTATTCTCTTGAACCCCAGTGAGTACAAGTCTGGGCTATTCAACTGCTCCTCGTACACCAGCCCTTCCCATCCCTGGGATCAACCTGGTGACTCTCCTCTGAACCATCTCCAGTACCAGCACATCCTTCCACAAGGAAAGGCACCAAAACTGGACACACTACTGTAGAAGTGGTCTCACCAGCACCTCATACAATTGTAGAAACACTTCTTCTTTAATCCCAGCAATCTTGCAATAAATGTGGAGAATCAATCCTTTGGGCACAAGCCCTTCATCAGGAAATTTCTGAAATGTTGATTCTCCTGCTCCTTGGATGCTGCCTGACCTGCTGTGCTTTTCTAGTAACACACTCTCGACTCTGATCTCCAGCATCTGCACTCCTCACTTTCTCATCTTGCAAAAGATGTCAGGATCCCATTTGCCTTTCTCCTATTATATACTGCACCTGCCTAACCACTTACTGTGATTCGTGCACAAAGACACCCAGATCCTTCTGCACTGACAGACTCTGAATCGGTTTTCCATTTAAATAATCACATGCCCTTTTATCTTTCCAGCCAGACTCACACTTGGCCAACATTAACCTCCAGCTGCCAGATTCTGCCCCATTCTCCCAGCCTATCTGTAAACCCTTTATCACCTCATCACAGCCTATTTCCAAACTATTTTAGCACCATCTGAAATTTTACTATGTTGCACTCCGTCCCTGCTTGCAGCTCATTTACGGAGAGTGTAAATTGTTGAGGTTCATGAACTGAACCCTGTAGCACCTACTAGTTACAGTTCACCGTCCAGAGAAGGACCCATTTATCCTGACCCTCTGCTTTCTGTCAGTCAGCCAATCCTCTATCCAAGCCAACAGTCTACGCCTAACCCTCTGGGATCTAACTTTCTGAATCAGTCTTTTGTGTGGCACCTTATCAAATACCTTCTGGAAGTCTAGATATGCCACATCCACCAGATCCCCATTATCCACCTTGCAAGTTATATTCTCGAAGAACTCCAGGAAGTTTGTCAAGCACAACCTGCCCTTTGTGAAACCGTGCTGACATTGGCGAATCGAGCTTTATTTTTCCAAGTGTTCAGTTATCTCCTTCTTTATGATTGATTCCAGCAACTTTCCCATTACAGAGGTCAAACTAGCTGGTTAATAGCTTCCCTTTTTGAATAAAGGTGTCACATTAACATGTTTCCAATCCACGAGGACCTTTCCAGAATCCAGGGAACTTTGGAATATCATAAATATATCTACTAGATCTGCTGCCACCTCCTTTAATACCCTAGGGTGCAGCCCATCAAGACCCAAGGACATATCTGCCTTTAATCTCATCAGTTTACTAAATATCTTCTCCCTGGTTATAGGAATTTCACCAAGTTCCTCTGTAGCAACTGCAACTTTTGGAAGAAATTATCTTCCTTTATGAAAAACAGTGACAAAATATTGGTTTTGTGATTTTGACATTGCTGAGCTTTCCTTTTGTTACCTCAGACTTCCGTTCTCTAAAGGGCCAAACTTTCACTATTCATTTCCTTGCCGTGTACTTAGAGAAGCGTATTGTGGGAAAAATGCTGGAATCAATTATTAAGGAATTAATTGCAGCACATGTGGAAAATCATAATCTAATCAAGCAGAGTCAGCGTGACTTTGGGAACGGGAAATAGTAAGCCTCAGAGAAGATGGAGGGGAATCAGTAAATGTGGTGCATTTGGACCTGCAGGAAGCTCACAAGGTACCTCACAAAAGGTGAAGTCACTGTGTTAGAGCCTGTGGGGTTGGAGGTCATGTATTGGTGTGGATAGAGAACTGGCTGATGGGCAGGAAACAGCGAGTGGGGATAAGGGGATCGTTTTCAGGCTGGTGACCTGTCACCAGTGCAGTTCCACAGGGATCACTGCTGCACGAAACACAGAAAGCTAGCACCCAGGTACAGCAGGTAATCAGGAAGGGCTAATGGAATGTTGGCCCTTATTTCGAGGGGGTTGGAGTATAAGAGTAGGGGGAGCCTTACTGCAACTGTACAGGGAGCTGGGGAGAGCACATCTGGAGAACTGTCAGCAGCTGTGTCCCTTATTAAGGAAAGATATCAGTTCATTGGAAGCAGTTCAGAGAAAGTTCACTGGGATTATCCCTGATATATTGTCACAGAATCTACAGTGCAGAAATAAACCCTTCAGCACACCATGTACATATTGACCAACAAACAAAGGAGATGATGGCCAAGTAACATGATTGTGGGATTGTTATATCAGAGATCTGGGTTCAAATCCTGTCAAGGCAGATGCTGGAATTTGAATTCGATAAAGATCTGGAATCAAGAGTCTGACGATAACCACAAAACTATTGCTGATTGTCAGAAAACCCCACCTCATTCACTCATCTCCTTTGGGGAAGGAAAATGCCAGCCTTACCTGGTCTGGACTAAATGTGACTCCAGACCCACAGCAACATGGCTGACTCTTGGAGTCACAGCGATGTACAGCACAGAAACAAACTCTTTGGTCCAACTCATCCATGCCAACCAGATATCCTAACCTAATCTAGTCCCCTTAACTGCCCTCTGGGATGGGCAATAAATAGCAATCCCTGCATCCTATGAATGAATAAAAACTCTAAAAACAGGCTCCCCTGTTTTTGATGCGCTTTTCCTGACACATACTTCCTTCTTTTTCTTTATCAGACTCTCACCCTTGACATGCAGGCTTCCCTGCCCCTGTCCTTCACTCTTGAAGGAACACATTGGCTCCAGACCGGGGGGGGGGGGGGGAGGACTTGGCGGGGTGAGGACTTCGGGGGGGGGGGGGGGGGGGGGGTTGGTGAGGGGTGAGGACTTGGGGGGGAGGGGGAAGGACTGGGGAGGGAAAAGGGGAGGGGTGAGGACTGGGGTGGGGGAGGGGGGAGGACTGGGGAAGGGGTGGGGTGAGGACGGGGGGGAGGGGTGAGGACGGGGGGGAGGGGTGAGGACGGGGGGGGAGGGGTGAGGACGGGGGGGAGGGGTGAGGACGGGGGGGAGGGGTGAGGACGGGGGGGAGGGGTGAGGACGGGGGGGAGGGGTGAGGACGGGGGGGAGGGGTGAGGACGGGGGGGAGGGGTGAGGACGGGGGGGAGGGGTGAGGACGGGGGGGAGGGGTGAGGACGGGGGGGGAGGGGTGAGGACGGGGGGGGAGGGGTGAGGACGGGGGGGAGGGGTGAGGACGGGGGGGAGGGGGTGAGGACGGGGGGGAGGGGTGAGGACGGGGGGGGAGGGGTGAGGACGGGGGGGAGGGGTGAGGACTGGGGTGAGGACTGGGGTGAGGACTGGGGAGGGGTGAGGGACGACTGGGGAGGGGTGAGGGACGACTGGGGAGGGGTGAGGGACGACTGGGGAGGGGTGAGGGACGACTGGGGAGGGGTGAGGGACGACTGGGGAGGGGTGAGGGACGACTGGGGAGGGGTGAGGGACGACTGGGGAGGGGTGAGGGACGACTGGGGAGGGGTGAGGGACGACTGGGGAGGGGTGAGGGACGACTGGGGAGGGGTGAGGGACGACTGGGGAGGGGTGAGGGACGACTGGGGAGGGGTGAGGGACGACTGGGGAGGGGTGAGGGACGACTGGGGAGGGGTGAGGGACGACTGGGGAGGGGTGAGGGACGACTGGGGAGGGGTGAGGGACGACTAGGGAGGGGTGAGGGACGACTAGGGAGGGGTGAGGGACGACTGGGGAGGGGTGAGGGACGACTGGGGAGGGGTGAGGACGGGGGGAGGGGTGAGGACGGGGGGCGGGGTGAGGACGGGGGGGGCGGGGTGAGGACGGGGGGGCGGGGTGAGGACGGGGGGGCGGGGTGAGGACGGGGGGCGGGGTGAGGACGGGGGGCGGGGTGAGGACGGGGGGCGGGGTGAGGACGGGGGGCGGGGTGAGGACGGGGGGCGGGGTGAGGACGGGGGGCGGGGTGAGGACGGGGGGGCGGGGTGAGGACGGGGGGCGGGGTGAGGACGGGGGGCGGGGTGAGGACGGGGGGCGGGGTGAGGACGGGGGGCGGGGTGAGGACGGGGGGCGGGGTGAGGACGGGGGGCGGGGTGAGGACGGGGGGGCGGGGTGAGGACGGGGGGCGGGGTGAGGACGGGGGGCGGGGTGAGGACGGGGGGGCAGGGTGAGGACGGGGGGGCGGGGTGAGGACGGGGGGGCGGGGTGAGGACGGGGGGGCGGGGTGAGGACGGGGGGCGGGGTGAGGACGGGGGGCGGGGTGAGGACGGGGGGCGGGGTGAGGACGGGGGGCGGGGTGAGGGACGGGGGGGCGGGGTGAGGACGGGGGGCGGGGTGAGGACGGGGGGCGGGGGTGAGGACGGGGGGCGGGGTGAGGACGGGGGGCGGGGTGAGGACGGGGGGCGGGGGTGAGGACGGGGGGCGGGGTGAGGACGGGGGGCGGGGTGAGGACGGGGGGCGGGGTGAGGACGGGGGGCGGGGTGAGGACGGGGGAGAGGTGAGGACGGGGGAGGGGGAGCGGGGTGAGGACTGGGGAGGGGGAGCGGGGTGAGGACTGGGGAGGGGGAGCGGGGTGAGGACTGGGGAGGGGGAGCGGGGTGAGGACTGGGGAGGGGGAGCGGGGTGAGGACTGGGGAGGGGGAGCGGGGGTGAGGACTGGGGAGGGGGAGCGGGGTGAGGACTGGGGAGGGGGAGCGGGGTGAGGACTGGGGAGGGGGAGCGGGGTGAGGACTGGGGAGGGGGAGCGGGGTGAGGACTGGGGAGGGGGAGCGGGGTGAGGACTGGGAGGGGGAGCGGGGTGAGGACTGGGGAGGGGGAGCGGGGTGAGGACTGGGGAGGGGGAGCGGGGGTGAGGACTGGGGAGGGGGAGCGGGGTGAGGACTGGGGAGGGGGAGCGGGGGTGAGGACTGGGGAGGGGGAGCGGGGTGAGGACTGGGGAGGGGGAGCGGGGTGAGGACTGGGGAGGGGGAGCGGGGTGAGGACTGGGGAGGGGGAGCGGGGTGAGGACTGGGGAGGGGGAGCGGGGTGAGGACTGGGGAGGGGGAGCGGGGTGAGACTGGGGAGGGGGAGCGGGGTGAGGACTGGGGAGGGATGGGGAGCGGGAGCGGGGAGCGGGAGCGGGGAGGGGGAGCGGGGAGGGGGAGCGGGGAGGGGGAGCGGGGAGGGGGAGCGGGGAGGGGGAGGGGGGAGCGGGGAGGGGGAGCGGGAGCGGGGAGGGGGAGCGGGGAGGGAGGGGGAGCGGGAATGGGAGCGGGAGCGGGGAGGGAGGGGGAGGGGGGAGCGGGGAGGGAGGGGGAGGGGGAGGGGGAGGGGGGAGGGGGAGGGGGGTGGTTCGGGGGATCGGGGAGGGGTGGTTCGTGGGATCGGGGAGGGGGAGGTTCGGGGGAGCGGGGAGGGGGAGGTTCGGGGGAGCGGGGAGGGGGAGGTTCGGGGGAGCGGGGAGGGGGAGGTTCGGGGGAGCGGGAGGGGGAGGTTCGGGGGAGCGGGGAGGGGGAGGTTCGGGGGAGCGGGGAGGGGGAGGTTCGGGGGGAGCGGGGAGGGGGAGGTTCGGGGGAGCGGGGAGGGGGAGGTTCGGGGGAGCGGGGAGGGGGAGGTTCGGGGGAGCGGGGAGGGGGAGGTTCGGGGGAGCGGGGAGGGGGAGGTTCGGGGGATCGGGGAGGGGGAGGTTCGGGGGAGCGGGGAGGGGGAGGTTCGGGGGAGCGGGGAGGGGGAGGTTCGGGGGAGCGGGGAGGGGGAGGTTCGGGGGAGCGGGGAGGGGGAGGTTCGGGGGAGCGGGGAGGGGGAGGTTCGGGGGAGCGGGGAGGGGGAGGTTCGGGTGAGCGGGGAGGGGGAGGTTCGGGGGATCGGGGAGGGGTGGTTCGGGGGATCGGGGAGGGGGAGGTTCGGGGGAGCGGGGAGGGGGAGGTTCGGGGGATCGGGGAGGGGGAGGTTCGGGGGATCGGGGAGGGGGAGGTTCGGGGGATCGGGGAGGGGGAGGTTCGGGGGATCGGGGAGGGGGAGGTTCGGGGGAGCGGGGAGGGGGAGGTTCGGGGGAGCGGGGAGGGGGAGGTTCGGGGGAGCGGGGAGGGGGAGGTTCGGGAGAGAGGGAGGTTCGGGAGAGGGGGAGCGGGGAGGGGGAGGTTCGGGGGAGCGGGGAGGGGGAGGTTCGGTGGACGGGGAGGTTCGGGGGAGGGGGAGGTTCGGGGGAGGGGGAGGTTCGGGGGAGGGGGAGGTTCGGGGGATCGGGGAGGGGGAGGTTCGGGGGATCGGGGAGGGGGAGGTTCGGGGGATCGGGGAGGGGGAGGTTCGGGGGGAGCGGGGAGGGGGAGGTTCGGTGGACGGGGAGGTTCGGGGGAGGGGGAGGTTCGGGGGAGGGGGAGGTTCGGGGGAGGGGGAGGTTCGGGGGATCGGGGAGGGGGAGGTTCGGGGGATCGGGGAGGGGGAGGTTCGGGGGATCGGGGAGGGGGAGGTTCGGGGGATCGGGGAGGGGGAGGTTCGGGGGATCGGGGAGGGGGAGGTTCGGGGGATCGGGGAGGGGGAGGTTCGGGGGATCGGGGAGGGGGAGGTTCGGGGGATCGGGGAGGGGGAGGTTCGGGGGAGCGGGGAGGGGGAGGTTCGGGGGAGCGGGGAGGTGGAGGTTCGGGGGAGCGGGGAGGGGGAGGTTCGGGGGAGCGGGGAGGTTCGGGGGAGCGGGGAGGTTCGGGGGAGGGGGAGGTTCGGGGGAGGGGGAGGTTCGGGGGAGGGGGAGGTTCGGGGGAGCGGGGAGGGGGAGGTTCGGGGGAGCGGGGAGGGGGAGGTTCGGGGGAGCGGGGAGGGGGAGGTTCGGGGGAGCGGGGAGGGGGAGGTTCGGGGGAGCGGGGAGGGGGAGGTTCGGGGGAGCGGGGAGGGGGAGGTTCGGGGGAGCGGGGAGGGGGAGGTTCGGGTGAGCGGGGAGGGGGAGGTTCGGGGGATCGGGGAGGGGTGGTTCGGGGGATCGGGGAGGGGTGGTTCGGGGGATCGGGGAGGGGGAGGTTCGGGGGAGCGGGGAGAGGGAGGTTCGGGAGAGAGGGAGGTTCGGGAGAGGGGGAGCGGGGAGGGGGAGGTTCGGGGGAGCGGGGAGGGGGAGGTTCGGTGGACGGGGAGGTTCGGGGGAGGGGGAGGTTCGGGGGAGGGGGAGGTTCGGGGGAGGGGGAGGTTCGGGGGAGGGGGAGGTTCGGGGGATCAGGGAGGGGGAGGTTCGGGGGATCGGGGAGGGGGAGGTTCGGGGGATCGGGGAGGGTGAGGTTCGGGGGATCGGGGAGGGGGAGGTTCGGGGGAGCGGGGAGGTTCGGGGGAGCGGGGGTTCGGGGAGGGGAGGTTCGGGGAGGGGGAGGTTCGGGGGAGGGGGAGGTTCGGGGGAGGGGGAGGTTCGGGGGAGGGGGAGGTTCGGGGGAGGGGGAGGTTCGGGGGAGGGGGAGGTTCGGGGGAGGGGGAGGTTCGGGGGAGGGGGAGGTTCGGGGGAGGGGGAGGTTCGGGGGAGGGGAGGTTCGGGGGAGGGGAGGTTCGGGGGAGGGGGAGGTTCGGGGGAGGGGGAGGTTCGGGGGAGGGGAGGTTCGGGGGAGGGGGAGGTTCGGGGGAGGGGGAGGTTCGGGGGGGAGCGGGGAGGGGGAGGTTCGGGGGAGCGGGGAGGGGGAGGTTCGGGGGAGCGGGGAGGGGGAGGTTCGGGGGAGCGGGGAGGGGGAGGTTCGGGGGAGCGGGGAGGGGGAGGTTCGGTGCAGGGGGAGGGGAAGGTTCGGGGGAGCGGGGAGGGGGAGGTTCGGGGGAGCGGGGAGGGGGAGGTTCGGGGGAGCGGGGAGGGGGAGGTTAGGGGGAGGGGGAGGTTAGGGGGAGGGGGAGGTTCGGGGGAGCGGGGAGGGGGAGGTTCGGGGAGCGGGGAGGGGGAGGTTCGGGGGAGCGGGGAGGGGGAGGTTCGGGGGAGCGGGGAGGGGGAGGTTCGGGGGAGCGGGGAGGGGGAGGTTCGGGGGAGCGGGGAGGGGGAGGTTCGGGGGAGCGGGGAGGGGGAGGTTCGGGGGAGCGGGGAGGGGGAGGTTCGGGGGAGCGGGGAGGGGGAGGTTCGGGGGAGCGGGGAGGGGGAGGTTCGGGGGAGCGGGGAGGGGGAGGTTCGGGGGAGCGGGGAGGGGGAGGTTCGGGGGAGCGGGGAGGGGGAGGTTCGGGGAGCGGGGAGGGGGAGGTTCGGGGGAGCGGGGAGGGGAGGTTCGGGGGAGCGGGGAGGGGGAGGTTCGGGGGAGCGGGGAGGGGGAGGTTCGGGGGAGCGGGGAGGGGGGAGGTTCGGGGGAGCGGGGAGAGGGAGGTTCGGGGGAGCGGGGAGGTTCGGGGGAGCGGGGAGGTCCGGGGGAGCGGGGAGGTCC